>NC_079895.1:1090332-1140332 GCF_024868665.1 Triplophysa rosa | reverse complement strand
AATGACGTTGGCGCCATAATTGACAGCAGTGAGGATCTGAGCTTCAAGCTGTCGGCAGTTATCAGCATCATTGGTCTCACGGTAAGTGTTAAATGTGTTTTATCTAATGAACAGTTGCAACTGTTTAATCCAACAAAACCTTAAACAGCGTTCATCCGTTAAGTATATTTACAATCACAAGTCATAGATGTGTCCTAAGGAATAACTGAGGACGAGTCTATGAAAGTGGCCTATTAAAAACAATGAAGCGCGAAGCGTATATCATTTTTCAAATAGGTGTAACTACACCGCAAGACGTTTGGTGTATTTAAAGACATTTGGCGTTTTTTGTCATCTCAGCCATCCATCGCTGAAATTGTTACGTCAACGCGTGACGCGCGATAAAAAAAAGCCGTTGTCAATTTTGTCTGATGTGGACAAAATGTAAATAACATGTAAAACAGTGTTTCCGCTAGAGTCATTTTGCTGTGGGTTTTTTGATAAATCGTTGCTTTCATTTAGTGGGAAACTGTCGTCAGTACGGCCTCGCGAGCGCGATGTCTCGCTTTCCCGGGTCGCGGCGTCTGTGATTTGAGCGGGAGGGAGAAGCCGCTCATTTAGTTCACCGTACGGCGGCCACCTTGTGAGTAAAAGAGTACAAAACAGCGTTTCCAAAACCCGTCAATGTAATCGACTGATTGGATATAGAAGCACGAATTGTTCGTCTGTAAATAAGCACATGGTTACAAAGCGCATGCGCCGTGTGACGGAATTAGCCAAAATCTCAGTTCTTTAAGGCAGTGGTTCTCTAATTGGGGACACCAAGATGGATCCAGGGGGGCCACAGATTTTGTGGCATTTTATGAAATCTAGAAATTTATCATAGATTTTATGCAATCAAACATCAGAAGAAGGACACCACCAACCAAAAGAATTGAGGTTCCAGCATTGTATAACTGAATATATTTTTGGTTTAATTAAAATTCTAAGTTTAAGATTATACGTCTTTATATTACATTCAAATATTAAAAGACCCAAACGAGCAGAATTAAACTTTCTGCCCAACTTTCTCCAGGGAGAGAATCCCTCTACTCTTGAACATTGAAGGCAGAAGATCGTTGATGAAATGAAGAAAGCTGAGAAGAACTTGGCGCTTATAAAAAAGATGATGCAGAAAACATTTAGCCTGCGGCGACAGACCATAGTGAACACGTGCCCACCAGTGAAAGAGCTCATGGAACTCTGGCCTGCACTCAAAATGGAGTCTGAGGTAATGTGTAGTGGCACTTGTTCCTGGTATTCCTTTCCTGATAACCTATACCACATTCAGGGGCTGTTTTATGTGAGGGTAGTAGATTTACCAGATTCACAAAATTAATATGACTGTGTTGTCTGTCTGTCTTTGTTTTAAAATGTAGGTATATGCAGAGTTCCAACGAATTACAAACCAGAACCTGCCCAACACATTGTACTCTGAGCTTGACAGACATTCCTAGACTGATGACCCTGTTCAGACAGAAGGCAGCCAAAACCAGGAAGACATCAGATGCTCTGGCTGAAATTCTAAGAATCTATGATGAACAGGTAAAAAAGTATTGTTATACATTTTACGGGTCTAATTCTTAATTGAAAGAGGAAAGTTTAATGATTCAAATGAGCTTTGAAAGGTACAATTTGTCCACTTGTTTTTGGTATTTGTCTGATTGCATTAATGTTGTTTATGTATATAATTTTATTGTTTAACATTTACAGTTCAGTTATATACAGTTCTGTTTCCTCGTTATAGGAGCTTCGTGACGTACACACCAAGCGTACCACTGTTCTTCATGCCCTTCCTGTGTATTTACATGAGGACGTCTCTGGGTTCTTCAGGACCTGCACAGTGAGTATTTTTGAAAAATGTACACTTACCATATTAAGTAAACTGTTAATATAAATACAGTCATGCTTACTTGCACACTTACCCTTGGTCCAACCATATAGTTTGTGCAATTTGAAGAGATTTTATTTGTTTTCTTTGACTTCACTATAAATTAACCTTAGTACTAGATTGCTTTAAACAAGACGAGGTGTTTTTCTTTATAGGTTTTTGAGCATATTATCTCTTGCAACTTTGGTTTACTGGTAGCTTGGCTGGCTCCTGTAGAACACTGATATGTTTTTCACATCCTCATGTGTAGTTTGTTCACACAACTCTCAAAATCACAAAACTTTCTGTCTGTTGGTCTGCAGCAATATTGTTTGTTAAATCTATGTCATGACTAGCTATATGCTGGTATTTGTCAAAAATAATAAATATTTTTTTTACCTTCAGTATTTGTAGCCATGTGTAACTAGTTTTTGCTTTAACATCTGTTTTATTTTGCAGGACATATCTGATGAGCCACTGCTTTTAGATGTTGCAGTTGTCCTCCTTACAGTCGTCACAGAAAATGACAGAAGTCCAGTTCACTTCCAGCCTGTGAAAATCTCTGTTGTCATTGAAAGCGAGATTGTGGTCAGCCTCTCCAGATTTGCTGATGCCTTCCTGGTAATGTGTGGACTGATCTATGCACTACACCTCAGCTATCCCAGGGGACTGACCAACACTTTTGAATTCACTCAAAAAAATGTACTTGGTCTTGAAGGTGGTAAACTGTCACCCAAGTTACAGAGTCTCAAAAATGACTTGATGCGTATGTAGAAATGTGTCTGAAAAAGTTTAATGCCTGGCAGTTCCTATGTAGTTCAATGTAGGTTATTTCTGTGGAAAATAATGCCTTAAAAGGTTTCTGTGCTAATGTGTGGGTATTTCTCCACAATCTGCACTATGTGCCTTCGTATTTATAAATGTTATTTGGTATTAATACAGCTCTAGTTGTTGAGTTGTTAAGCTGGGTAGTACTTTGTAACGGTACATGTAATAGTTTTAAATGGTTCATGCTGTTATGCAGGTTTATGACATAGTTAATAGGTTTTAGCCTAGTGCACCACTGAATTGTTTTTTTATGTTTGTCTTTTTAAATTGACAATGTAGTTTTAAATGGGAAAGGGCAAGAATTCAGTGTAACACAATGTAATTCAAACTGTTTAAGTTGTTTGTACTCAAAATATTTGAGGCAACGAGTTGCCTCAAAACAATTAAGTATTGAGCCATGCGACTTTGAGTTTTGTGTGTCAAAGTTTTTTGAGTTATGTGTAATTAAAAAAATTGACAAAGAAACTAATAAATATTGAGTTCACGCAACTTAAAAGTGCTTCTTTGTGTACTTATTTTTTTAAGTAATGTTAACTTAATGCCATGATATTTTTTAAGTCACTGTAACTGAAAATTATTGAGTAGACCTAATAAGAACTTTTAATTTAACTGTAATCAAAATGTTTAAGTAGCACATAATCAAAATATTTAATCTCTAAAATAAATTGTTTTTAAGTTCATGAACTTAAAAATTTTGAGGCAACGAGTTGCCTTAATTTTTTTGAGTTCTGCTTACTAATTTGGGTTTACAGTGTGCTGATTCATTACACATTGTATCAGAATAGATGTGCAATAACATGCAACTGTGTAAGGGTAGAAGTGTTCACACCATTGTACATGAGATATACAGTATCATCACTTTTCTGCATTTGCAATCAGGAGGCATTTCTATAGTATCTAAACATCCCATTGCTTTATAAATCCATATCATATATACCTATATTAAGTATATGCAAGTTCAATGTATAACGCTTATAATAAAAAGACATGATATTCACACAACATATCTTGGCAGCTAATTTGAAGATAAGATTTGTTAGAGAACATCTCACAACAGAACAGAGATATGTCACTTGTGCGGGCTGTATAAATACACATGTTGATATGCTGCAGCTGCACAGATGTGAAAGACAACATATTTATTTGTTTGTACTGTATATGATTTTAGATCCCTTGGCTATCAGGGGTCTGTGCTGCAGAAACATATGCAACGTGTCACATCTGTGCAGAATAACATCATTCTCTCTCTCTCAGGAGGGGTCAGGGGGCCACCTGTAGTCATGTTCACATGGCCTGGGCTTTTTCTCGTTCTTTTCTGTCTTTGTTACAACTCTTTAAGACAGAACATCAAAACAAACTGCTCTCTTTTTCTCTCTTTCTACCAGATTACAACATCAGTGAAACCAGATACTGAATCAATCAATATTTTGGCACAGTGATATCAGCTGAAACAAAACCAAACACAACCGATAACAACCGTGTACAAAAAATCAGATGTAAGAGATCCATACGAACGACAAAGAGCAGTCGTATTTAAGACTTTGTTTGTAATTTTCACAGTATTTGTGAACACATTCTTTTTCTACAATAAACTCACAACTCTGTCAGAATGTGCCTGGACGTTCAAAGCCACTCATGCGCATCGGATGTTTTACATCTTTTCTTCTCATCTTTCATAACCATGCCAATCGCAGGGATGAAGAGTCAGCGGCATCTTTAAATCTGAGATTAGGGATAGATTTTTGTACAGTCAGTCATAAATCAGATGCTCTCCTTAACAAGAGTATCAGTAAAACAGTCGATCTTGAGGTTTCTTTTAAACATTGTTTTGTTTCCTCAGATATTTACTACCGTCACTGAGGACTCCGGTCACATGACAATGAAAGCACAGAATAAGAGTATGTGAATAACTCCATTTTTACAAAAATGTCAGATAGAACCTTAGAATTCTAAGGCGACGAAATATAAACCTCATGGGTGCCTGTTTATGGGCGTATGATACAGAATTCTGTGCATTTACTGTGAAGTTTTGTAAAGCCAGACTAAAAGAGCAAGCCAACACTTTTGCATGCAATACGCATTAGTCTCTGAAACAAAAAGGAATATCTTGACCAGTCATGAATGTCATGTAGACATTTTTAACACTATAGAGAATGATGTTTTCTCACTGCCCCTCACAACCGTTGAAAGTGAGAGGTGAATCATAAATGTTTGTTATTAAGTGCAAAGCCACTAAACATTCAATCAAATCAACTACGAAAGCAGTAAGTGAAGAAGCAAAAATGATCTGACAAGAGCCTCTAGGCTTTTTTGTCAAAGTGCATATTGTTAAATAAAAGGTCAGCGATCTGTAACTTGTTTGACAATGTGTCTAATGAATGGTGAAAGAGGGGAACAGCTGTTAATAATGTTTTTGCATTTTTTTTTCATGCACTATAAACTTAACTCTCAACTCAACTCAACTTTATTTATATAGCGCTTTTACAATTTTCATTGTTACAAAGCAGCTGTACATGAGACATATTGACTACAAGCAAAATAATTAAAGTTGTACCTGCATATACAAGAAAAGGTTGAAAACACAGAAGACAGACATACCCACATACAAAACACTCCACACACACAATATGCACACGTACTAACACACATAGACATAGAGACACACACACACACACACACACACACACACGTACGTACACACACAAGTACGCACACACACGCATGCACACGCACGCACGCACGCGCGCGCACGCACGCACACACACACACTCAGTGAGAGCACACATTTAGGATAAAGGAGAGAGAAGCACAGGTCAAATATAACAGACTATAAATTCCTATATGCAATATATAACAATTAGGCCATTTCGTTTTTTCATAGCTCAATATGCAGATTTCTAGAATAGGCCTATGAGAAAACAAAGACTGCTGTATTTTAAGAAAAGGTCCTCTAATTTCACGCTCCTAGGCTTTCACAGCGCATACTCTGATATTATTTTGACGTAAGTGATTCCTCTCCAGAAATATTGTCTTTCTTTTGCCCCAAATTGGGTCATGCCTGCAAAAACAATGAGACACACAGCAATGCCTTCACTCTTCTCCTCATCCAGGCTTTCCTAAATAAACGACAGCAGATGTAAAATAGGGCATCGCGTCTCTCCTCCATCGGCGTGTTTATTCCACCGCGCTTTATGAATGGAGGTGCGTCAGCGCCCTCTGTCGGTCTGATTAATAATCACAGATACGTGAAAATTACTGGATTCACGGCTCTCTACAATCTGCACACAAGAATAACAAGGTAAGTGACACACATCTCAACATCCTGAACGACAACGCGCCCATAACACAAACCATGTAGATCAGTAAAGTCTTGTTTGATTGATTGAGCGTGCGCGCGTGAGCGTTTGTTTGTGTGTGGTTTTGTTTACCTCTGCATTGCGTTTGTTGTTGGTAATGCTGTAGAAAATGGTCCACATGCACGTCTCCAAGATGATAACCCAGTGTGGTTTCGTTTGTAAACTCATGGTGGCAGTGTTTACTCTTTAATGTGAGCGGGATTTAGTATCAAGGGTAGTTTAGTAAACTCCAAGGCCCCTGTGAGCGCGCTCACGTGAGAGGCGCGGGGAGATTACAGGGGTTTGCGTGTTTAAAGTCCCAGTGAAATTAAAAATTACAATGCCTATTTTTTCATGAAATATTGCAGCGTTTATTGTAAACAAATTATCAATGTGGGTCATTCTCTTTTCAAAAAATTCGTGTGCCCTCATAATCTTTAGTTAAAATCTGAAAATACACTTCCTTCCTGTAATGACTATCCATCTTGACGTATAAATTAGACGGCTTGGGCGGAGCATCCGTTAACCCCTCCCCTTCAACTGTCAGTCAGTTGCCTGTTTTAAACATCCAATCAAACGTCAGAGAAAGACGAAAGCCAAGCCCACTGTTTTTCTCATAAGAAATTCAATTTCACTCGGATATGCGTCAATATACGGAAGTAAAAACGATTGCAACTTCCAGTTCACGGGGATTTTAAAGAGACAGTTCACCTGGAGTTATATTTGAAAATATGGTGGGGTGTGATTGTATTGTATATCTGAGCGAAAGGTCCTGTTCACACGTGATCCGTTAACTCCAATTTGCTGGCAATTTACAAGACTGTATGTCTGAAACGGGCTGTTGAATATTGCCGCCGTCCTTCTGAAACCTTGCATATCCATATTACGTGATTTTTTTTGCCATAAATCATTATCATTAGTCACCCTTTATGTTTGTCACTGGGTTTTGAATTATGGGTTTAAAGTAGTATAAAGTGCTTGCCAATGCTTTTCATTAGAGATTAGAAAACACTTCTTTTGCAAACTGATTGTAACACAGATAGTTGCTCATTCTAAACCTGTTTTTTAAAGGCTGTGTATTTCACGCCTGCAGGTGTTTCATTTAAATGAAAGATATTGCTAGACAAGAGATTATTCGGTGTGCTGAGAAAGTAACTTTGTAATTTTGTATCTAGACTGAAGTCTAAATGTCTAATTGCAGTTTTGCGATGTGGTTCAAACTGTAAATCTGTTGTTAATTTATCTTCCCGCCCTCTTTTCTGAGCTATGGAAAACACAGAGAGAGAATTCAATAAGCCATTTCACGTTGTATTGATCTTTTTGTGTAGTTGCCCTTCATATCCAATTGGAAATCTGTCATATCCTATCAGCTATGAGCAATTACTAACAAAGGCTTCACGGGCTGTTCCTCTTGTTTTTTTGCTGAAGTGAGAATATCCCTTTAGGCCAAATGAGATTTTTTCTGTTTTATTCATTCATTTTTTGTCCATATTTCTTCTGGAATTCACAATGCAGAACAAAAGAGCTGATAAGATTAATGTGTCATAGCCTTTTTTATTGCAGTAGGCTTTTCCTCATCTAGAATTACACACAGCCTTTATAATAAAAGTGTAATCCTGCATGATTTGTGTATGGATATCCATATAATGTGAACAGTCACAGTCAGTTTATGCATTTTTATGGGAATTTTCTATGAACAGGACTGTAAACCCAAATAAGATCCAACCACATTATTTACAGTGTACAGACATTTGGCCCCATTTTCTTAAAGGGACAGTTGCCCAAATATGTCATGTCAAACCCGTACAAGTTTCTTTCTTCTGCAGAACACAAATGAAGATATTTTGAAGAACGTTGTTAACCAAATAACTTCATTGACTTTCATTGAATGGACAAATGATGACAGAATTTTCATTTCTGTTTAACTCTTTTAGTCAAATAAATGTTCATCTGCACAGTACATGTGATGGTGTGGCATGTCTGTTTCTCTGACTGCAACTGAAGGATTTACTGAATCAAGTAGCCGGTTTCACGATGCTCATGTTTTCAAAGCAGCTTCAAGTGTTTTCGAATCCCTGTTGATCAGTTTAGTAAAACTGTAATAGTTGTGTCTTTAGGCATCCTCTGAGCGAGATTCTGTGGCCGGGATATGAATCTCAATATGATATTAGTTGTGGGGGAAGAAGGCTTTAGTTCTCAAGATGCCTGCATAATCTCTACATAATCTCACACAGCAAGCACTTTAATGCCACTAATACTCCTAATTGTGAGCCTTTCTACGCCTCTTTCTGAACATGTTGTAGAGACATGACTGCTGCGCTGCAGCTAATCCAGAAAGCACCATATGTTCACAGCTCTTAAGGATGGATTTGAGGATTTAACACACACATGTGTATGCATTGTTTGATCCTTCTTAATCCCGTCATGAGGCAAGATGTTCCCAAAGATCAGTTGACATACATGCAACTTCATAAAGATAGCCAAAAGGTGATGTCTAACTTTGGGAAATGTAATATGTTTGATAATTTTTGTCAAATATAAAATATTGAACTCATGTCTTAAAAGATATGTATGAGTGTTGAGTAGTTGTGTTTGGCACAACACAACACAAATCTTAATGAGTCAAGAGCCAGAAGATTTTTTTTAAATCTATCAATAATATCTGCTCAATGTTTGCTTCATTTCCTCTGCTTTTTGGTTTTTCTACATTATTTTGTATATTAGAAGTAAACCCATATTCCCTGTAGCCTTTCTAGTCAAATAAAGTTGTATTTTCACCATTGTGTACCACACTCCTCATATTTTATTCATTAAAAGCAAATATTGTAGAAATAGGGCCTTCGGACATCACTTTTGGACACTACTGTATGGGGTATTGCTTTAGGGGGTTTGGCATCATTTAGTATTCCATATGAACGAGATTGATTTCTGTTAGTATATTTGTGTGACCATTCTGCGTGACATTCCTGTTCCGTCATAAAAGAAAAGGCAGCGTAGGTCATTTATTGTTAGAATTTTATAATAAATACATAAACTATTTCTAAGAAAATGTCAATTATATGGGGTTAAATCGATGTATCTCACAAATTCACGCTTCATTTCATTTAAGAATCTTATTAACTTGGCAACAGCTCTGAATGAAACTAAACGGGTTGTAATTATTGGCTAAATTATTTCAATAAAATCCATCATTTTGCAATCAGTGGTACAAAAAGAAAACAAACAAGTGTTGCAAATCAGCAAAACGTCTTTAAAAATATACAAACAAGAGAAAACACATTTATATTAACTTAATTTTACATTCGCCGCTCTCATTCTCAAAGATGTCTCGAGAGATTATTTCAAAAAAGACAGTCGAGTAATGCCATGATTGTTATACAAATAAATGTGTGGGTCCTCAGTCATTCAAGTTCAAATATTAAGATCAAAGATTTAAAAGGTTGTAGCAACTTCACAAACAGCCAAAACCGTCAGCGCATCCTTCACGGGTTCAGTTTGCTCCTCAACATCAGCGGTCCTTCCTTCCAGCGGATGGAGAGGGTTTGAAGGCCGCGCTGGAGTCCTGGAGAACGTCTGTAACGTGTTTGTTTTATTAAAACCTTCTTTCCAGGGATGAGAATGAACATGGCTCATGTTGTAAACCGGAGCAGAAAAACCTATCGTGTAGGGCGTGCCGGGTGGAACGTGCATGTTCTGCGTCTGTATAACCCGCTGTTTGCCTTTCCAGTCTCCTACACAGGTGAATGAGCCTTCAGAAAGAAAGAAACATATTTTACATTCATGCATAAAAAGGATGAATATCTTGTTATTTGTTGTAAAGGGGTTTTTATTGGAAAACAAAACTAAAAGGCTGATGTTGTGGTGTGTTGGATAGCTGTTCGTACTTCTGCTCACTGGTTGAAATGTTGTCAGGCTTCTTTTGAGAGCGGCTGCGCTGGTGTCAGAATCACTGTCATTGAAATCACTGTCTCCTTTGCCGCTGTCCTTCACGCTCAGCTGATCCGTGTTGCTGGTGCCACTGTGTGTAGAATCAAAGCTGTTAGTGACCGTTGAGTAGATTCCCAGTGTTTATTGATATTCCTCTGCACATTCACTGAGACGTGAGTAATGTGTCATCGCATCTCTTATGCGTCCGGCCTTTTATAAAAATGTTTCCACTTTGCTTGCAACGGAAGCAAAAGTGACCTATTTACAGTAGATTTTGTAGTATTTATATTTTGTGTGACCGAGAAAACATTTACTAGTCCAATGGGCTTCATAGACGTAACAGTGACCTTTAGTTCACGTAAAACAAAACTAGAGAGGAGTCCGGAAGACTAAAGGTCTTTGCACATACAGCGTTTTTTTCGTATTTGGCGCTCGTTTGTACGGTGTCTCTGAATGGTCAAAACGCCTCTCAAAATGCTTGCTAAGGATGCGGAAAACGCAGAAAACCAAACCCAATCCGAATTTTTTTATGACGGACGAAAGTATCGGAGACAGTGTGTAAATGTGATTGACACAACGTGAGGTCGTATTTATTTTTTAACGTACGCAAATTTCGAACTCAATGTGCAATGGCCTTAAGAGCGCATTGAAAATGTGAGATTGTTGGGATTTATTTCTGGGTCACTAATCATATGGAAGCAAATCGGTGACCACTGGGTCAGAACCAGAAGATGCTTTATACCAGCGTGAAAAATAACCAAAGACAGCCTTAAATGTGTGTGCATTACTCACTGTAATTACTATTTAATTAGAAAACTGGACTACTGGTGACTTTTGGACTTCGCTGTACTTTATTGATCTCCAAACTCTTTTGCGTTTGAACCGTTCTTACCTCCTCTGTAGACAGTATTTTTCATCTTGCCATAGAAATGTTTGCTCAAAGGGTTTGCATGGCAGGAACAGCTGTGAAACAAAACATTACAGTTAAAATGACGTCTTAAAGAAAAGCTTTGAATGAAGAACTTTTCCAACCTGAATCGCTCACCTTTTCCTCAAAGTCCAGGCTCTTGTCTTCATAAAGACAGTGGTGTACTGAATCTCCTTCATGAGGCAGAAAGGCACCAGGGCCACCGTATATATCTGAGGTGACAGTGTTGCTTTTAGAAAAAGGGCTCGACCCGTACAGACCGTCTCTCCCGTAGTTTCTCCGTCTGCATCTTCTGTTGCAGGTCACCGCTAGGATGCCAATGGCTGTCAGCAACAGCGCGCACCCCCCTGCTGTAGCAAGGATAACCACCATCCCAACATCAAAGCTTAGGGTCTCTTCATCCTTAGACCGGAGTAAAATAACCACGTGGTCCTCCTGGGAGCCAGTGTCCGTCACCACAAACCGGATAGTGGCCGTGGTGGATAGAGGCTCTCTGCCGTTGTCCACAACAGAAACCCTGACCTGCAGAACTTCCCCACATGATGCTGTCAGACTTTGGCGCAAAATAATTTCCCCACTCTTTTTATCCATGAAGAAAAGTTGTGCGTCGTTCTCAAGAATATGGAAACTCAGTTCACTGTTGTCACCATTGTCTTCATCTAGCGCGGTCACACATAAAGCCAGGTAACCACGCTGGGCGTTCAGGGGTATTGGAATGTCAGCTGTATGATTCCTCAAGACTGGATATGTAAAATATGGGGAGTTGTCATTTTCATCCACCACGTGGATTCTTACTAAAGCAGTGCTGGATAGTGGCAGGGAACCTTTGTCAGTGGCTTTAACAGTAAACTGGACTTCTTTAAAAGCCTCAAAGTTGAACGATCTCAGAGTGTAGAGAGATCCAGAGACAGGGTCTATGGACACAAACGTCGATAGCGCGGCACCATCGCGCGTTTTGCCGTCAACAAGGCTGTATGACACCTTTCCATTTTTCCCAGTGTCGAGATCCCTCGCAACAACTGTGGTTATGTACGACCCCGGGATGTTGTTCTCTATCACTGATACATCGTAAATGTCTTTGCTGAACACCGGTGCATTGTCGTTCTCATCCGTGATGCGTATCGTATAATGCGTAACGGTTTTAAAAGGCGGCGTTCCCAAATCCTCGGCCACCACTGTGAGATTGTACTCTGAAATAGTTTCCCTGTCCAAAGTGGCGGTCGTAACGATCATAAATGTGTCGCTGTATGCCTGTTGCAATTTAAAATGCTCGTGTCCGCGCAGACTCGTGCGCACGTAACCGTTGGGTCCAGAGTCGCTGTCCGAGGTGCTCACCAGAGCCACGAAGCTCTCCACGGCCGCGGCCTCGGTGATGAAGGCCACCCCGTCACTCGTGGAGGTCATGGGCTTAATGCTGATCTCTGGCGCGTTGTCGTTCACATCAACGATGTCTACAATGGCCCGACACGTAGACGAAACAGAACTGGTGCCCAAATCGGAGGCCTGGATGTGAAACTCGTACGACTTCTTTTTCTCGTAATCGACCGCGTCTTTAAGAGTCACCTCCCCAGAGATGAGATCGATCTGGAAGACGCGTGTAACGTCCGACGGGGAGCCTTCGACAAACCCGTAAACAACTTCCCCGTTAATCCCGGCATCGGAGTCGAACGCGTGAACTTTCAGCACACGGGAACCGACGGGTGAATCTTCGTTCAGCTCCACTTTGAGCGAGCTGTGTTCAAATGTAGGGCTGTTATCGTTAAAGTCCAGCACTCGTATGTAAACGGTGGTAGACCCAGATTTTGGTGGAGCCCCTCCATCTGTTGCGGTTACCTCGATGGTGTAAAACTCTTCTGTTTCCCGGTCAAGTGTTTTGATCATCACGAGTTCGGCGTATTTGGTCCCGTCCTCCTGCGTGCTGACCTCAACGGCGAAATGATTCGTGTGCGTAATTTGGTAACTTTGGATATAGTTGTCTCCGACGTCCCGGTCCACTGCGATGTCCAGGGGAAACCGCGCGCGCAAAGGCGCATCCTCTGATATCTCCATGTGCGTCTCGTTGCGCGCAAACCAAGGCGCGTGATCGTTGATGTCCTTTATCTCGATTTCCACATGAATGAGCTGAAACTTTCCTTTTGAGAAGGCGACGACATCAAAAGTTACGAGACACTGCGGGGACCGGTGGCACAGCAGCTCTCGATCGATGGTTTCTCCGACTGTTAAGAGCCCGTCCATCTGTCTCATGTGAATTACGGACGGGTTTGTCTTCTGCATGAATTTGAACGATGTCTCGGGGTCCTCAGCCGGGTCCATTTTTAAATCCTGTGAAAGGTTTCCAATCTCTGTGCCAGGCGCGTCTTCCTCGAAGGTGAAGTATTTCGTGGTTGTACAAAAGCTTTTGTAAATGACGCACGCAAATATAACACAGCTGCAATAGGACTTCATGTTTACAATTCAAATAAATGATGCACTCAAATGGTATATTGAATACCAGAATCTCGTGTTGCTGTGGTCATCACTATTGTTTGCAGTTCTGTCTGAGGTTATCAGCTCTCGTCTGATATGGGTCCTGGTGTATTTAAATTGACCCATCAGCTGACCAATGAACTTCCACAGCTCTCCCAAAAGCCTCGGACATGGCTCCCTATTGGGTCACAGACTGCTTCACACCCTGTCAGATGCCCATAAAACACCCTGTTGTTTCATGTCAGACAGTACCGTTAAGTCTAGACACGCTTTGCTAAAGTTGTTAAAATCTTTTGATTGGAAGAATTAGTTTTGTAAAAAAAAATACTGTACGAACAATTATTAAGACTTCTGTCGAAATCATGTTTTTATTCATGTGGATGTTCATTTTCATTTGAATGAAACCAAACTATGTGCTCTATATGTGCAAACGAAGTTCTCAAAATAAGTTTTTTAACAAATTTGTTTTTTTGGTAATTGTTTTTTCTACAGTTTCTGTATCTCAGTTGGTAGACCGTTACACTGGCAGCACAAAGGTTGTGGATTAGATTCCCAGAAAACACACAAATGGATCAAATGTATGCCTTAAATGCACCGTAGCTTTTTTGAATTACATTCTCAGCTAACCTGAATAAAACACAGTTTCGGTATGTGCACAGGAATTGATTTGTGAGTGTCAGCCAAATGTAAAGTGATCAGGGTTTGTTTTCTGAACACTTTTCTTAATTATTTACTAAGATCAATGTAAAGAAGCGTATTGAGGGTCTTAACAGAACCATCGATTGGTCTCCATCAAATGAGGAGACTGCAGAGATAAAGGTGTTAACCCTTTGAAGAATGAGTTGTTTTTTGTTTGCTCTCAGCGGCCGTGTGGATTGTTAGGTGTGACATGTGACGCGCTGTCAAGTGTCTCGTTCGTGCTAATTGGTTTATCTCAGGACACAGACCATTTGACAAATGGTCCAGCTGACAAATGAACCACTTCACACACATATACACATCTCTGTCTGAGTCAAAGGTCTGTGTTCTGTTCCCTTTAAACCTTTACATCTATCTTCTGTGTCTAACACTGTGATCAGTGGTTGACGAAAATAAAATATGTATAGTTGAGCTCTAGTTCAGTTCAGGGTTAGGTTAGACCAAAAAGAATAGAATAGTGTGTACATGATTTAGCGTGTGCTGAACTCTGCTTTTAATACTTTACATGCATATACAGTGTAAAGTGTTGAAATCTGTGGCTTGATATCAGATTAATGCAACACAAAGTGCTGTGAGTAATCCAGGACATTAACTTAATTCCATTTAACAGCGTCTGATCTCTCAACAGTAAGTAGTTCAGGAACTCTGTGACACTGATGTTAGAGGTCTCCTCAGACGAGCACTTTCAACAAGTTGGTATGATTTATTAGGGTCTTTATGAAATGTCTGGAACATATTTTGCTTAAAAACACTCAATGGCTGTGTAAACAAAACCCTTCTTGCCTCGTCAAAAACAGCTCTGCTCACAGCAACCCGTTTTGGTGTATGTCTCTTTAAATGATAATGAGTTACAGCGAACCCCACCCCCTTCTGTCCG
This sequence comes from Triplophysa rosa, assembly GCF_024868665.1. Taxonomy (NCBI): domain Eukaryota; kingdom Metazoa; phylum Chordata; class Actinopteri; order Cypriniformes; family Nemacheilidae; genus Triplophysa; species Triplophysa rosa. The sequence goes on along the minus strand of NC_079895.1, from coordinate 1,125,384 downwards.
GCGTGTCAACACAACACAAGTGTAGTACTGCCATGGCAATGGTTTAGCTAAATGATATTTCATGAATTCCTCTGCGGTTAGTTTCGTCTTAAACGTCTCAAATCATTCGTCCGGAGACAAAAAAATCACTAAAAATTAAATAAATCCACTCCTGTCTCTTCCTAGGTTTGGACTCTGTGCAGCGACTACATTGCATGTTGTCCACGAACTTTAGCCATGGCGTCACGTACACCGCTGTCGCTTGTGAAAACAACAATGGCGGAGCGCGGTGGGTGGAACTGTGTAGATTAAGGGTTACCTCGATGGTGTAAAACTCTTCTGTTTCCCGGTCAAGTGTTTTGATCATCACGAGTTCGACATATTTGGTCCCGTCCTCCTGCATGACCTTAACGGCGAAATGATTCGTGTGCGTAATTTGGTAACTTTGGATATAGTTGTCTCCGACGTCCCGGTCCACTGCGATGTCCAGGGGAAACCGCGCGCTCAAAGGCGCATCCTCTGATATCTCCATGTGCGTCTCGTTGCGCGCAAACCAAGGCGCGTGATCGTTGATGTCCTTTATCTTGATTTCCACGTGAATGAGCTGAAACTTTCCTTTTGAGAAGGAATGTAGATTAAGGGGCGGTAACATTATAATAAAATCCGCTTTGGACGTCACAATCGGAGCGAAATCTGAACGGCTCGATTTATCACATGCTCGCAGGGAAAGGCACAGCAAAACAAACTTACTGGGTTCTTATCTTTCACGTTTTCTGGGTTGCTAGATGCACCGGGGACCCGATTATAGCACTTAAACACAGAAAAAGTGGGGTTTTCATCTGATGTCTCCTTTAAGGTCCAGCTCGTGAGGAGTCAAATTTTAGCTTTTTAATGTAGAGCAGAAAAATCCATCCATCCATCCATCCTTCTATCCATCCATCCATCCATCCATCCATCTTCTATCCATCCATCCATCCATCTTCTATCCATCCATCCATCCATCCATCCATCCATCCATCCATCCATCCATCCATCCATCCATCCATCCATCCATCCATCCATCCATCCATCCATCCATCCATCCATCCATCCATCCATCCATCCATCCATCCATCCATCCATCCATCCATCCATCCATCCATCCATCCATCCATCCATCCATCCATCCATCCATCCATCCATCCATCCATCCATCCATCCATCCATCCATCCATCCATCCATCCATCCATCCATCCATCCATCCATCCATCCATCCATCCATCCATCCATCCATCCATCCATCCATCCATCCATCCATCCATCCATCCATCCATCCATCCATCCATCCATCCATCCATCCATCCATCCATCCATCCATCCATCCATCCATCCATCCATCCATCCATCCATCCATCCATCCATCCATCCATCCATCCATCCATCCATCCATCCATCCATCCATCCATCCATCCATCCATCCATCCATCCATCCATCCATCCATCCATCCATCCATCCATCCATCCATCCATCCATCCATCCATCCATCCATCCATCCATCCATCCATCCATCCATCCATCCATCCATCCATCCATCCATCCATCCATCCATCCATCCATCCATCCATCCATCCATCCATCCATCCATCCATCCATCCATCCATCCATCCATCCATCCATCCATCCATCCATCCATCCATCCATCCATCCATCCATCCATCCATCCATCCATCCATCCATCCATCCATCCATCCATCCATCCATCCATCCATCCATCCATCCATCCATCCATCCATCCATCCATCCATCCATCCATCCATCTTCCATCCATCCATCCATCCATCCATCCATCCATCCATCTTCTATCCATCCATCCATCCATCCATCCATCCATCCATCCATCCATCCATCCATCTTCTATCCATCCATCCATCCATCCATCCATCCATCCATCTTCCATCCATCCATCCATCCATCCATCCATCCATCGTGTCTATCTATCCATTTTATGAACACAAAACCACTGAGACATTTCTCAAAATATGTTCTTTTCCACTGAAGAGAAAAAGTCACATACAGATTTACAACCACATGAGAGAGAATAAATGAATTATGATTTTTGGATGAATTTTTGATCCCCTTAACATTCCCGTGGCCCATGAAGATGTTTTCTCTGTTTCTTGTATATTAAAGCAGCTATATTAAATCTATCTATCTGTCTATCCTGTCTATCCATCCATCCATCTAGTCTGTTGGTCGGTCGTCCATCCGTCCGACTATCTGTCTGTCTATATGTCTGTCTGTCTGACTGTCTTTGAAGAGCAACACTAAGCAAGTCTCGAAGTATCTAGAAAAAATGAATATTTTCTCAATATTAATAATGCCTCTGTCATTGTGTGTCTGTTGTTTCTCTAACGTTATCGTCAGTTCCCTCAAGACTGGTTAACAAAATCTTTGGAAACAGATGAATCTCTCCTCAATGTTCAGCCTCCAGTTCTTCTCTGTTGTTTATTGTTACTGTTTTATGTCTTTATTTTTACGAGACAACAACACAAGTTAAACTCTTAGCCGGGATGACAGGGTGTCTAAATCCCAGATTTGACATAGTTTGACAGTTAACACCATCAATTAGATGAAATTAGTCATTTGCTGTTAAGAGGCTTCTAAAACTCATCTTGAGCTTTAGCTCTTCATCTCATGCATCTGTCACCCCCACATTAAATCTTGAGGTCCGTGTTTCTCGTCAATGTCTGTAGGTCAAAGGGCATCGAAATCTGAACCTGAAAATAAAATGAATAAAATGTCAACACGCACTGGCTCATATTAGTCAAGCCGTATTGTGACAGTTGATTTAGAGGCGTATATGTAGTTTCTGGAAGAATGGATATTGTTCTGCTTGTGAATATATGACCGTTTCAGACAGCACACATTTTCAGGATTAGACGGAGAGTGTTTGCCAGTAAGATGTGTGATTACAGAAAGATCACAGCTTGATTAAGATGTGTTTGCTGGGCCTAAGAGTATTACTGAGTGCTAACAAGCCCGGGCCATCTGTTGTGCTATAAAGATGTTTAACTGTAATCAAGAAAAGAAACTGTTTGGCAGGAGATGCGTCAGATTCCTCATCTGTTCCTCTTTCAATATGCCTTCATAGTTTCTGGGTTTTTTCTTAAAATATCTGCATAATTAACTACAAAGCTGCTTTAATATACAAGAAACAGAGAAAACATCTTCATGGGCCATTTGGATGTTAAGGGGCTCATAAATTCATCCAAAAATCATAATTCATTTATTCTCTCATGTGGTTGTAAATCTGTATATGACTTTTTCTCTTCAGTGGAAAAGAAGATATTTTGACAAATGTCTCAGTGGTTTTGTGTTCATAAAATGGAAGTCAATGGGGTTCAGTATTGTTTGGTTATAAACATTCTTCAAAATATCTTCTTTTTGGACGTGAAGAAAGAAACTCGTACAGGTATGACAGAAATGATGAAAAACAATTGTGCGTGACCATTGCCCGTATATTCACACGCCTTGATGGACATTGCCAGACATGTGAAATTCAGAGCCATTTGTCCAGTGACATAAAAGCGTCTGTTGTCAAGGTGATTTTAAGTGGATGTGTGAAAGTCTGTTTCCTCTCAGGGTCACACAGGCGCCTTAGTGGATTTTAGTTCATCACATCAGACATCTATAATGTATTTAAATAAAAGGCAAAGATGTCTTTTTTTTCAAAGTTGAACATCACTTATGACCACTACTGTATATACCATGTCATACTGTAGACACGCACATGAACTCAAACTTTATTTCTCATTGATCCCAAAGTAGTGTAACGTTTCAAGTTTGTTCACTAGAAGCTTACTTTTGAGTTGTTTGCGTGATTTTTAGAGACATTGTCTGAATTGTGAGTGCAGCTTTATTAAGTTGGTTTCTTGCCAGTGAAAAACTTGTTTATTTGTTTTTGAAGTTAAATGTGAGTTCTTCAGTTAACGAATTAGCACTTCTTCAAACCAGTCTGAACTCCTCCGGTGGGATGTCGGATGTTTTGCCACATTCCTGTTATCGAACAGCAACAATAGAGTAATATTCATACGCAGGAAAATCTCCAACAATGTTTGAAAATCAAATCGCTGGCTTTGTCACACACTGTCGGCGAGTAGAACTAGGAAAAGATTTGCTAAGCAAAGACCAATTATAGTAATGAAATGCATGACATATTTTTTTCATCATTTAATTCAAAATTAATTAGTCTATTAGGATACACTTGAATTATACACGCGTCCTCTGTAATTGGCTCTCGACGGAATTATAACTGCAGAAGCAGATGTAGGCCAGCTGAATACAGATGTATAATGTGATACCGCTCAAATCTTGATTGCATTATGGAACTAAGACTGGCATCAATTTTGCATGAATTTTTGATGACGGGGACGTTTTGGAAGATACTTTTCGTATGATTGGGGTGATTTTGACAGACGGCGATGGAGAGCACAAATGAGACGGAATAAAAGATTGCGGAAGAGGATACAAAAAAGAAATGATAAATTCGTGTTTCTCGCTGAGACCTTCAAGGATCCTGCATATATTAACATGAGTTCATCGCGGCTTTAAAAGACCTCATGGGCTATTGGAGACTCTCACGTTAAACTCAAGAACGTGCCCAAATCATACTTCACTCCTAATCAAATTACAAAAAGAAATAAGCAGTTATGTTTTGTTTCATCTATTTAAGAAGATAACTTTGCATTGTGACCCCAAATCAAATTAAAACAATGCTAAAATGATCTAAATAAATTTAAATGATGTGATAATCTAAAGCCTGAAAGCCTATTATTATCAGTTTATCTGTTTATGTAATCCATGAGAATTATGTTGGTTTGATTTCTATCATGTTCCAAATACCCCCACGATTACTTAAAGGGCTGGTGCAACAGTGTTTCATGCATTCTGACATCTTTCAAATGTTTAACGTGCTGGCTTCTCATGCTTAACATGGTCAACTTGTCAAAAAACAAGTTGGACGTATCTCGTAGCATTTATGTGCTTGAACCACCCCCCTAGGGTGTGTAGCCTATAGGTTTCGGAATGTTTTTTTCGAACATGAAATTCCCTTACCTAACAACTTTTCGTAGTCCCTTATTGGATAATTCTCCTGGAAAAGCACACCCACGCGTCAACCCCTGAGAGCCCACCCGTCAATGTGCTTCGTTCGTTGTACTGAAGTTCAGCTGTGTTTGTTTGCTCACTGCATTGGGTGATGGATGTTATATAAACGGTGGATGTAACGCTGGATTTGGAGATGGTTTGAAACTGATAGACAGAACCGCCGGACATGAACTGCACCCGGTAAGTCAAACTGAGTCAAATGTCTGTGTTTTGTTGGCAATCGGGGCGGACGTGCATAATGTAAACAACACAAACTTATAGTGAATCAAGGGATATGCCAACCCGTTCTCACTCCCGACTTGACGCTCGGTCACTTTTTAACACGCAGGGAACCCCTTTGGCATCGTTTTTCGACGAGTGGGGAACTATGTTGCTGTTTGCTAAATGCTCCAGACCAAGACGCGTGCAAATCTTAGCACTTAATAATTATTTGTGGTTTTAATATTTTGGAGCACCTGACTCCACCCCCACCCTACACCTAAGCACTTCTCAACCATATAAAACACAACATGCAAGTAAAGTACAGCTAGAGATATTTATTGCACAAATTGACCAAAAGCATTGTAAAAGTACTACAAACAACTCGTGTCGCAGACATTTTTGCACCGAAGCCGTACGATAACTTTATATGAAGATGCCTGTCCGTGAATGCCCGCAGTGGGCTCCCATTCAAAAAATAAACCGGAACATTAACTAGATGCAGTCGATCGCGGGAGCCAGTACCGTTTCACATTCAAAGTCAACGTAATGACGCGTTGGTCACGAGACACAGGAGAGCCAATGGCATCGAAGCTGACATAAGTCTAAGTCTGTTGTTCACCGGATCTGAGATTTACGGCGGACGGTGATCGCTTTCGCATCTGTTCCTCGTACAAATTGATTGTTTCTCGTTGGTACACTTGGAATATCTGTATTTTTGAACGACATTGTGACTGCTTGTATCTTGTGTTTTAAATTACGATCAATAAACGGTTACTCGCTTAAACGGCCTGATTAGCGCCATGTAAACGCAATTATCCTGGCTGTTAAACTTAAATCAAACCCCGACACATGCAAATTATATACAATATACAATTTCATAACGACGGTAAAATTTGCGTGCCCTTCGACGCCAAAGGGGTACCCTGCACGTTAAAAAGTGACGCCGAGGGGCGCTGACCGAACGTTAATATGTGACGAGTTGGGAGTGAGAATGTGGGTGGATATGCAGGGATAATGCGATGATGTGTTGTGTGCTCGTGCTGTAGTTCCGCGCCCCGCCTCCAGGAGCTCGTCTTTTTCCGGAAATAATCGTACAGCTGTATCTGTCCTTTATAAATGTGATCAAACTAAATACTCTTCGAAGATACGAAGTATGCAATACTACTGTATAGGTACTCAAGATTAATATGAGATTGGCAGAAATTGCGTGTGTTACCTCCGCTTTAATAATAAAATTATAATAAAGACTGAAACTAAATGAGGGTGGAGTTAATGTCGTGATGTAAGCAGCTGTTGATATAGTTTTGAGTTATGATTGACAGGATTAGCTCCTCCCCAACCTTTGTTAGAGCTTCATTTATTTCCCTCAAACACATGAATTCTTCTCACTGCCAGCATCTGGCCTCAGTAAAGCGTAAGTCAAATTGTCATGTTACGAATGACTTCCCATTTACTGAAGGAATTTGAATAATCGTATGTTTCTTATGAATATGTAAATGCAGCGTGCTTTGAAACTCATCTGACTGAATGCTTTAATCCCATTATACAGGCCAGATTTCATGCTTTAAAATTGCTTTTCAGCACCTAAAGGTACGGAAACAAACATTTGCATTTGACTCAAAATAAACCTTTCAGTGCTGACCTAATTGCTTTCGGCCACAGTTTTATATGTACAAATTCACGTATGCTTGACTTATTATGTTTATTATACAATCAAATGAACAAAAATAAAAGAACAAAGACGTTATGATGTAGACTGATAAAAGAATTTTCAGCGTTTTTAAATCACAAACCTCTTTTTATGAGAAGGTCAGATGATGTTTGGACCGCTGAGTCCCGTTGAGATTAATGCAAGACAGAGACACAATAAATACAAACACATTCCGAAAGCTTATTAGCTTCTAATTTATTAGAATACATTGTGATTTTATTGCAGACATCTGTACAGATAATTGAAAATGAATTGAAGTATCAAGGACCGTCTCAGCAGCATTTAGAGAAGCAGACGGATCAGTCCTTACAATGTGAGAAAATACCGGTGGCATTTAGTAGTATGTGCTGTGCATTACAACAGCTCCAGTTCAATGATGTCATCACAGCGAATACACCAGGGACCACCAGCAGAGGGCAATAGAAACAACAGAAACATCAAGTCTTTTGTTTGGAGAAGAGATGAGATGTGAGAGGGCTTTTCTTGTATTGTTTCCTTTACATGTGCAAGAAATGCTTGTCTGTCTGTCTGTCTGTGTGTTTGTCTGTCTACGCCTGTCTGTCTGTCATTAGAATTGTACATGTGTATGGTATTTATAATATATCTCAGAATTGCAGTTTTTAAATCATCTGCTCATACAAAATCCGACACATTTAATCATTCAATTTGTCAATACAAAGCAAAGAAATTTGTGTCAAGACAGATATTGAATGTTGTGTTGACCTAACGTTTGAAAAGTTCTGAAGGTAGGAAAATCCTTTTATACTTTGAAGAGTGGCTGTTCTTAGGAGTTCTGAATAGTTGTTTGGTGGTTTTTGGGTAATTTCATTGTGGTGTTTGTACACAATTTTACTGTTTGTGAGAATCACATGAACTCTCATTGACTGTTGTTTTAGCCTCCATCTTCACATCACGCACCCCAGCTTGGGAAGCACTGCTGCAGGATGTTTGAGGAGATGTGAGTGTCTTTACGGAAAAAACACAAGTACAGTAACATGCAACAAATAAGTCAAATGTGGGAAAGATGAATAAATAAAGTGAAGCGAAGTCAACGAGAGAAACTGTCCATCACAAATTCTTTTAATCTGCAAAATTACTGAAATGTTAAATTATTGATCACAGTAGATTGTATGATGTAACCAGACGTGTGCATTCGAAAAAAAATCTGTGTTCACATGTCTTGTAAAAGACTTGAGGATGTGTGCTGGTAGAAAGAAGTTAATGACTTGCTCTGAAATCAGAGAACTCTTAAAGAATTTGCACTGCAGCTGAGCATTAGCTTAAATTTGAATAAAAGCATCTGCCAATGAAAATGTTGCAAACATGGTGTATTTTGTTGTGTGTTTCAATACCTCCCTAAATGACAAAAGAAGCATTTTCATTTTTGAAATATCTTAGCTACAGGAATGATCCATATGATGGTTTAAAGTCCCAGTGAAATTAAAAATGACAATTCTTATTTTTTCATGAAATATTGCAGCATTTATTGTAAATAGTTTATCAATGTGGGTCGTTCTCTTTTTAAAAATCGTGTGCCCTGATAATCCTCAATTAAAATCTGAAAACGCACTTCCGTCCTGTAATGACTATCCATCTTAAATGACGTATGTTAGACGGCTTGGGCGGAGCATCCGTTAACTCCTCCCCTTCAACTGTCAGTCTGCTGCCAGTTTCGTTTCAAAGTGCAACGGCTGTTTTTATACATCCAATCAAATCGCAGAGAAAGACGAAAGCCACGCCCACTATTTTTCACATTTGAAATTCCATTTTACTCGAAAATGCGTCAAAACACCAAAGTAAAAACGATCGCAACTTCCGGTTCACGGGGACTTTAAAGTTTAGACGATCAGATTTATGGCAAACCTGCACTGAAAAGCTTCACATGTGATAGTAATAATAACAGACTGAATGTGTGTGTCTTGGCGGAGTCGTGCTGTGATTTGATATTCTCATATAATAAAGCTCTTGATGACTTGAGACTGTTGTGGTAGGAGGCACTGAAGTAACAAGAGAAAAGCGACACGGCAAATATTTCATCTCTACATTAGATTGGGAAGAACAGTTGGACTGAAGATGCCCCCACCCCACATCAGAGGCATCATGACAGGGTACCACCCCAGAGCGTTTGTCTGTCGCCCACATAACTCATCATCCAAACATTTTACCCTCCCAACACTTTAACTCTCAAGAAACTGTCACGTGAAACTTTGAGTTGGCTGAATTGGTTTTCACAGAACCCCACCAGCCAAAGCGCGGATTTCATTCCAAAGAGAAACCAAAGGCTGGCCTTCAGTGAGCCATCTGTGATCAAATAATCTCTGTCATTAAACCCAAATTCAGGTAAAACAATTTATGTTGACAACAACACCCCTTGTGGAAGTGGTGAGAATGTCTCGTGTGAAATTATGCATAATGCGAAATCGAGCTTTTGCAGAATATGATCAGACCCGAGACCAGAAGCATAGTTTCTGAAACAGGACGGTTTAGTTCAATCAGTTTGTTCGCTCCCTGACTGTAAGAGTATAAAGATGGGGGGAAAAGTGAAATGAAAAATGATGCTGCAGGTGGATTCGATTCATCTCAGCCCGGGGTGGAGGACACAAAGCGCTCATTTCATCCTACAATCTATCATTTAAAAACCCAGAGACTTTTTATGCACCTGCTTATCAGAGCAGCGCCATCAAGCAGAGAAGTCATGAATATATTGAATGCTGGAGCGTGATGTTTGAGGGATGCAGAAACGCTTTTTAATATTTTAACCTTCTAGCTGTGGCTGCGTCTTATACGCCCTCTATAAAACCGTACTGTAGATTTATGTAAATAGAGCGTTTCTCTTTACTCAAACACGGATACTGTAGTAACATTATAAACTGAATGATGTTGATCTTTTGAAACATCTGAATGTGTGGATGTTGTCGTCTGTCAGATGTTTGTTTCTGCGTGTGCTTGTGTTACAGTGATTTTACAACAGCCTCCATGGTGCCAAAATGAAGCAAAAATAGTTGCATTAATTCATTATCATAATTGGAATAAAAACATTTCTGGCAAGTCATGTAGTTCATTAGCTTGGGGCTGTTTACGGTTGCCATGCAACATAGAAAACATGAAGATATCATGTGCACAAGAGGCCATGATGTTTTAACGTGTTAACACCAAACTCTATAGAAATGAACTGTGATTGGAGGTTAATGTGTTTGTATAACACACAGCTGCCGGAGGCGCTCTTATACGTCAGCTCCCTATGAAGGCCGCAGGGCAGCTCACTGGGTTTTGGAGCAGAGCCTACATGTTTCCAAAGTGAGTTTTTCTATAATTCAGCATCTCCCATCACAGTCATGACCTCGGGTGTCAGAAAGGTCGAGCTGTCAACAGGCGAGCGAGAAAGATGTTGTTCTGTCAAGCCCCATCAGTGCTACTGTCTCTCTCTCTCTCTCTCTCTCTCTCTCTCTCTCTCTCTCGCTCGCTCGCTCGCTCGCTCATGCTCTTTTGCCAACTTATTTTCTCTCGCTTCTTCTCCCTTCACCCCTCTCTCACTTTCTCTCACTTTCTCGCTCGCTTGCTCTCTCTCTTTCTCATTTAGTGCCATTAGTTTTTTTTCTCCATCTTTCATGGAGGTTCATTTTGCGGTCCCTTTCTCTTCATATCAACTACACATTTCTGAGAACATTTCTGCGATATTTTCTTTCTGGCTATAGTGAGTTGCACTCTGTATTCATTCTCAGTCGAACAAAAATCTTTTTGTCTGACATTTTGTTTAATTTTTCTATCCTAGCAGCTCTCCAAACATCACGGAAACATCCTACAGAGCCTTCACGGATGCTGTCTTTGGATGGCAGAATAGAGTGTGTTTCTTTCAAACAGCACTTCTGTAATAATGTCTGAAAATACACTGATAAGAGAAGGTCGTTTTAAAAGCAGTGCATTGTGGAATGCAGTATTGCATTATTTTTTTTACATATTTCACATTTTGGCAAATATAGAAGGTCATCAGGCTGTTTATATAGTACAAACATACACAATAGGGATGTAACGATACATAATAATTATTTTACTGTTGAATCTATTATTTATGTTTCTTATTTGTTAATGTAAACACCTTGAGTCCAACATAAATTTCCCCTTTGGGGGACAATAAAGTTAATTTCATTTCAACACCAAGAACCGTGATAATATTGATAACCGTGGTCATGTCGGTCACTATTATCGTGATTCGAAAAATTCATACCATTTCATCTCTAGTACACAATATAGTTGAGACAAATATACCGTAAATGTGTCAACGACGTTAAATCTCTCTTTTTATATTATAAATATACAAATGAATAATATAATATGTTATTAACACTTTGTATTCTAATTATTTAAACGTCACACCATAGGACACATGTACACTGTAAAAAAACACCGTAAAAAAAACGGATAAAGTACTGGCAGAAAATTACCAGTACATTTTCCTTGATTTTACGGACATTTCCGTTAATGCTAAAATGCAATTGAATGCAGTGCAAAATGTAAAATACAGGTAAAACAACTGTAACAAATGAGTACGGAAAATCCCTTCTTGTTAATACAGTATATTGTGCCCTATTTTTACACATTTCTTTAAGAGTGTACGGTATATTTGTCAACTACCCAAATGCTAAATGCTTCAGTCATACTAAGACTAGTGTGCATTTTTGTTTACATAGCCAATGTTTGTCATTCCTGATAACATAGTCTTGAAAATATTCTCAAACCGGTGGGTGTGTTGAGTCTTTGCCGAACACACACACGCGCACGCATTTTCAATAAAGACTGAAATTATAGATGTTCATGGCCATTTCCAGGCCAATTTTATACGCCGGCACCTCTTTTCAAGCATCAGAAGTCATTTGAAGCCCAGCGCATGGAAATGGCGTCTCTGCCTCTCTAATATACTCTGTTCTGCAAGCTTCTCGGCTCCTGGTGAGATTTCAAATAAATTCTTCATTGGCCTGTCATTTTGCTTCTGAGCTGCTATCAGGAGTGAGAGCGGGCCGCCGTGATCCTCCGTAAAATTGCTACATCGCGCACATTTCCGCTGCTTTCTGCCACATGGGTGCTGTGAACTGTGAATTCTTTATGTGGACAGGCGAAGGCCGGCAGCGATGGACCGCCAGCTTTGCTGAAGCGCCGGGCTTCTTTTCACATGTGAAAAGCTTGACGTGCTCAAGTTTGTCAGGTCGTTCTCCAATCTGCTTTGGGGACCTCTGGTTTGTTCTTATACGTATATGGTGTGTCTGTGGAGACGATGTGTGTTAGTGACCGATGGATTTGCTGGAGAATGCTACAAATATAGCTTTTATATATTTCGTTATCTTAACCAAACAGCCCACACAGACGAGATCTCTTTGATGTCTCATTTTTCTTCTAGGCATCAATGAGATTAAATGGAAACTTTTGCTTAAGTCTCATGTGCGTCTCAGATGTTTCTCCTGAGAAAGAGTCAGAAATCTGCCAAATGTGTCTGTCATTAGAGTTTGAGAAGAGACGTCAACAATGAGCTCAGATTCGTCTCGTCTGCAATCAGAAGTCAATATTATTGAAGATCTCAATGTGAACTCAAACGATTCTCATCACATTTACTCAAATCCAGATTATTTGACCTCTGCAATCGACATTCATTTACACCTCCAGACTCTTCATGTCTCTCCACAATTACACTTTCACTTGATTCTCTTTTTATTCTTCCCAGGCAGCCATCTGAGCAATAACATGTACATCTTGCAACACGAGTTTAAGAACTCATGGGTACCTAAAGGAACAATACGCTATTATTGCACACTATTCAAACACTGGAGTCAGTGATTTAAACAGCATCCTAGAGCGTTTAAACACACACACCCCTAAACTGAGACGTATGAGGTCACTTCTCAGCCAGAAGCCACTGGTGGTCCGGAGGTTCATTGTGCCGGAGCAGATGTGAATGCTTATCGAGGGCATAGGAAATTAGGAACTAGGCACTTACTGGAGAAAATGAAGGAAATCTGCTTGGCAAAAGTACACGTATCTCGCCGGTTCATCAGCGATATTGTGCGAGAGCGCCGTGTGTGTGTGTGTGTGAATCAAGCGCTGGTTTGTTTTCCAGCCCTGTAATTTGGACCCTTGAGAATTCTTTTGAAAATCCTTGTTCCTAATGCTTGAATTGAGCTCTGAAACGGCCAATCAGGATGCGTCTCTGATAATGCCGGCAATCTTCTGTCTGTCAATTCTGACATCCAGCAAATGTGCCCATTTTCTTTTCGAGCGAGATCGAGCCAATTTCCTTCCATCTTGCGCCAGGTCAATTAAATCCGGCACGCGCCTCCATTTGTGCTCCAATCATCCGCTGCATCACACTTTTCGCCGTGCAGATTTGTTTGGTCTAGTTTCAAGATTCACCGGTTGACTTCTTTCCTTATTATTTGTAATTGTCATAGCATCGCATTTGCATAGACGACATCTAGGAAGGCACAGAAACGCAGGGCCCGGTTCCAAATCTACATGAACACATCACGAGCGTGCTCCCACACGGGAGGTTTTATTACGCCGGGATGTTTAATATTTATATACGTATAATGTTTATTATAGCTTACAGATAAACCACACACATTTTACATGTTTGAACTACAAATACGTCCAAAAAAACATGATTCATCACGAAATGATCATTTGAAAATGTGTGAGTGATGTCTCTTTTTTTATGCTTTTATTGCAATGTTTTATGAATATCGCAACATTCAATCCTCTTCTGTCCTCCTCATGATGCTCGGAGCTGCTGTCTATGTAAAGCCATCCAAATTAAAGTGTGCTGTCTAAATAGAATACTGTAGGCAGCTCACCCGGTTTTGGAAGTCGTATTTTACTCTTTGATATATAAACCGTGTTGCTCATCTCTCAAAAATCTAAAGGTTTACATCATGTGAATATCAACGGCATGCGAATATGTTTCCATGTGCCGTGTCACATTCAGCATATAAAATGGAGCATTTTTGTCTGACCGGCTTTTGGAGAGAAATGTCAGGTCGTCTTAACGTTTGGCTGATTTTTATTGGATTTCACTGTTTACCACTTAGACTGTGTTTTAAAAAAACCCAAAGCAGCTCATTTATATTCCGAGTGTACGTCGTGCAGAATGATAAAGCGCCCGCTTTCTTCCACCATGCGAAAATTATTAAACAGGAAAATATAGTATTTGTCTCAGTGTTTGATTTGTTTTACCATTTTTTTGTTGTCAAGTCTTCCGAGAGCCAAAGGCTCGTCTTTCATTAATGTTCACTAAGGCAGCTCCTTTGATGCATATTTAGAGTCATATTCATCCCGTGTCTGACTGCTTTCTGATTATTAATCCATATTTAATCATTGGGTCTCATTCCGCTTACCCAGATTTGGCTTTATTTCATGCTTTAGGTTCATGCTTTATGACTGATGTCAGCCGTTTGAAACCAAGCCTGTACTTTCCAATATGTCGGAGAATCTGACAGATAACGCTGCGACTGGGTTTGATTTCCATATCCTCTTTTGAGTTTCTCCTCTCAGATCCGTCAGGGGCTGTGAATGAACGCCGTGAAACGTTTAATAGTGTAAGACATGTCGGTGTGTTGGTGAGGCACAGAGAGAAAACCGACGGAAAGCACCGGAATTGTTTCCCGCAGTTGAAGGGTTTTGGGGAGAGCAGACAGATGAGAAGCTTTATGTTTTAGTCAGGGCCAATCGTTCGCTCATTCAGCCCGTCTCTCCGGTTCTGTGTGCTTTTCCTCAGTAATGATAAATAAGACCAAGCCTCAGGGTTCCACTAGAAGTTTTGCTAGTGCCTGAGAGTTTGGAGAGCTCTTAAATGTGTGAAATGGATTTATGTTCTTTCCATCCGGTGTCAACTTAAGATGGGGACTGTTAAAGGCTCAGAAAGTTTGACATTAGACAGTCAGGGTGGTCATGATGTCATAAACACGTTGCTCTAGAGCAGGGGTCTTCAAACTGGGGTCCCCCACAAAAGTTCTAAGGGGTCCCCAGAAAAATCTGAGAAAATAAAAGTGTTTATATTTCTTCCTTCACTAATACTTTCCAGAATTGTTTATGTTTTATTATCTTCATAGTAAATTTTCCTCACTAAAATTGCCTTCACCTCACCTACTGGGGTCTGCAAGGTAGTATTCTTTGTAAAGGCCAAAAATTGGTACATCACAAATAAATTTGAAAGTGTTTCTCAAGTTTATTTATAATACAACATTATTATATTATTATTATTAATAATAATAATACAACATTATTATATTATTATTATTATTAATAATATATTATTATTTATATTTACAACATTAATTATATAGCCAATTATTAATATATTGCCTTTATAATATCACATTTATGATTTATCTAACATAGTTTAAGCGTTTCTTTATACAAAAAATGTATAGATCGATGGATATATCTTTATGGAAGGGGGTCTTTACAAAAGGTTTATCATATTTGGTGTCTCTGGTATTGTAAAGTTTGTAAACCCCCCGGTGCAGAGTGATCAGTTACACACACAATCACTTTCTTTTTTATATATTCTATTTTTTACACTATTAAAAATAATGGTCTCTTAACCGCTGTAAGGTGTTGATGTTCATGGTTCTAGTGACTGACATAAAGTTAAATACAAAATACAAAACAGAATTTTACTTCATCCCAACAGGTAACACAGACAGCATATATGTTAGAGTAATATTTGTCTCTGTAAATTCACATTTATAAATAAAATCTTTTTTTAATTTGACCAAAACGATAAATATATGATGTGCTTGAAAAACATGTTTATCTTGAACAAATATAGATGTCTGATGTTGAAAAAAAACAATTATTGTATTGATTATTATCAATTATTGAAAAACAATTATTGTAATGATAAATATTGTATTGATTGACTAAACTTTAAAAACAGACCCAAACATCACACGAAGGTTCAAAGTTCTTTGTCAGGCTGTGTGGTTCCAGAAGGAACCTTTACCATCCACAGAATCTTTCTGTTGCACAAATGTTCTTTATAGTAAACAATACAGCATACTATCAAAAAGTAAGAAAGAGTTGGTCTTTTTTAGAACCTTTAACTCAAAAGTTCTTTCGAGAACATAACAAAGGTTCTTCTGTGGCATCGCTGCAAAGAAGCATTTTTATCACCTTTATTTTGAAGAAATAAAGTTTTCTCCACAGAGGTTTCTTCAGTAAAGAGTTCAGAGCCATAAACAAAACATGAACCAACCACTGCAGGCAGTTGCGTTCTTCACCAGGAATCTGAAAATGAAACGTATAGTCACAATGACAGAATCATATATCATCACTTAATAACCTCACTGTAGGTCTCTCCTGAAAGCTTTATGCATTAGAGCTAAAAAAATCAATTTCTCCATTCAGTTCACTGTAAAGTGAAATTTACAAGGTGCTTTACTAAACATAAACATGAAATAACATCTAAAAACTAAGTAAACTAAACCATATAAGAACTCCAACAAAATCCATCTCGAGTCTCAAATTGATGCATGTTTCACGTAAACGTGCGTTTGCCATGAAAATCCTGTTTTATTGTCCGTGACCGTTTCTTCTGAGTTCTGTATAATACTTCATTCTTTTGTTTCACAGATCCAGGCAGGATTAAGTCGTGTCAGAATGCACAGTGACAGTGAATATCCTCCATCATCTGTCCTGATGAGATAAGAGCCCTTCACCAGGACATCTTGAGGTCTTTATTGTCTTTGATCTGTTTTTAATAAGCAGCCCGGCTTATAAGAAGACTTGTCCTCACACCTGAGACTGACGGCCACCTGGGACGGGAGAACGCTGAGAGGAGATGTTTTTTGATAGACATCTGCGCTCGACGCAGGGGATGTTCTGCAGAGATTCACATGAATCCTAAAGTCTGAGTGAAAAAGCCCCTGCTGAGCTTCAAATACTTCAACATCAATAGAGGTGCACCAACCTCTAAATCAAACACACAATCTACTTAATAATCAACATATTTCATCAGTATTTAAATATTTATTCTGTTCAAAATGTATGTTTTTGACTCTATATTTGGATTAGATGAATGATGTTTGAAGCTTCACAGACAGTGTTGGTGTGCAAAAGCAACACCTATCATTTAAAAAAACAATTAAAAAATGATTTGAAAAACAAAAATAAATAAGTTGCTATATACAGTATAAACTGA
The DNA here is from genome assembly GCF_024868665.1 of Triplophysa rosa. Lineage (NCBI taxonomy): Eukaryota > Metazoa > Chordata > Actinopteri > Cypriniformes > Nemacheilidae > Triplophysa > Triplophysa rosa. The sequence continues at coordinate 1,108,160 of NC_079895.1, read as the reverse complement.
AATAAGTTGAGGCAATTATTAGGTGAAAAAAAACGTTTTAAATTAATAACACGAAAGCACAAAACAAACTTTGCTAAAAATAAAATAAACATTTACATAAAAAATAAGAATAAAAAATTATTTTTTATACATATTATAAAAATAAACTAAAATAACTAATAATATGTATCAAATATATTTCAATAATAAAATATAAGTAAAGAGCAAAGTGTGATGCAAAAGTTGTTGAAACTGAACACAAAAGTTAAATATATCCTTACATTTTTCTCCAACCAGTTTCTCTGATACCATTTTAATGTTTACAGCTCAATCGTGCTCGACCAATCCCCTTCCCAGCGGACGCACGTGCATGGGATTGTGGGATATCAAAGGCAGTGAAGGATACATCCATTCTTGGAGGAGACAGAAGTCAAGCAAACAATGGATTTGGACATGACTTGCTGCCTTCCTCCAACGGCAGCATCTTTATAGCTTTCGGAAGCAGAAAATGACCCAAGTGATTATGTTGCTTAGCAACCATAAACAGCCTACAGATAGGCTAATGTACCACTGTACGTAACTCGTTTGCTCATTTGATTATTATTAATACATTCAACATTTCAAACAGTCGAAGGACAGAAATGATGTTTTATAGGATTGAGTAAAATGCTGCGGGTTTCAGGTGAACAATCACAGTTGGTCATTTAAGGACATGTGAGGAAAGCTGACAGTATCTTTCAATATGCATGAGGTTTACACGGTATGAAAGTTAGCAAAGGTCATTCGTGGATAATGTTTCTCTCTCTCTGCCTCCGTCCTCGCAGCCGTCTGCATTAGGGATTGGCACACACAACTCTCATGGGATTCCTCCCAAATCTTAATGCGCTTGATAAAAGACTCGGTCTCCCCGAGAGCCGCTGTGTCCAGAAGGAATCTTAAAATCATCTCCTACGAGAACACTAATCAGCCATCCGGGGGCATCGGCGCATAATTCGATTCGGATCTCAAACCGTTATGAAGCCCATTCCTGGGTTTATGTGTCGACTTCTGTGCCATTTCTTCCAGCGTGTCATAGACGAATGTGATTAGCAAACTTGAAAATGCAAAAGGATATCCCCTGAAACCAAATGCATTTAGAATCCTATTAAAAATGGAATTATGTCTGTGAGCGGACTATAAATTTGGAATCTCTATCTCCCCTCGAACAGTTGCACTGCATTTTTCCCCTCACAAAAAGCTCTTTTCAGCCGTGCGGATTCATCTGAAGGCACAAAAGATTGCCGTGAACTTTCAAAGACATGTAGAGCTTTCTGTGAAATATAATCTGCAATGTTTGGAATACATTTCACCGCTGCTTGATAGGCATGTATGATAAACTCTAAATTCATTAATTTTTGAAAGCGGTTTTCGGAGTTTAATGATTGGCTAAATCCAAATGAAAATCTGAGTTTTTTCTCATGTAAATCCACATCTTGCCAACCGGGTACAAGACTGGAGATGAATACATTAGGTTTTATTTACAGTTTTCATTCGTACAGAGAGAAATGAAAGATTATGGATTGATGTTTACCTCTAAACCAACTCTCCATGTCATTTATACAGGTCAGATCCTCAAACACACAACATCTGACTCGATCACAGTTAAGGAAGATCTTCTCTGTGGCTGACTGTGAGTTAGAAAATAACTGACCTCTGGACATCACATCCTCCTCCACTCCTGTCATTGTTAAAATCTGTATTAAAACTCATTTATATTGCTACTTTGTTTTATTCTCTTTAGTTTCCCTCGTACAGCATTTTAGTAAACACTTGGTTTTTTTCCATTGCTTTATACATTAACTGACCTGTTTTTCTCATTATTGCAGTCAACATGCATTGCAATTCAAAACTGTTTTTTGCATAGTCATTTCACAAGACTCGTTTGAATGTCAAAGCTGTATCATTTTATTTATGTTACAGATGTTGTGTTTATTCACGAGTCATGAGTACATATAAACACAAAATTGCACACCTTAAATTGATCATTTGACGTTTCTCGCGATTGTCTCACATTCGCGCGCGTTAAGGTGTGCTGGTTCATGTGAACGAGAAATGCCATCATTGGTGCCTTGTCTGTCACGGGAGGGGTGAGGGAGAAGCGGCACACGAGTGACTCGCGCTACAGTTCGGAGAACCTGATGAACAGCAGGACTAGAAACGAGTCTCCAACAAGGACAGACGCGCGCGGCGCTTTGTTCGCTCTATCCAAACAGTGAAGGCGAAATCCTACTCAAAATGGAGCAAAGACTTTTGTTCGTGTGGATAGTTGGAATGACACTAATTTGCATTTTGGTTGTGTCAGACGTTGTGTCCGAGGAACGAACGGTGAGATATAAAATATACGAGGAGGTTCGTCCGCCTACGGTCATCGGAACGCTAGCCAGCAATGTAACCTGGACCCCGGACAAAACCCGGACCTTTCCCGGAATACGGTTTAAACTGATGAGTCCATCCCCTGGCACCTTTATCCGATTTAGAGAAAGCGACGGAAGGCTTACGGTCGAGGAGCGCATCGACCGGGAGCGCGTGTGCAAGCGAAATCCGCGGTGCGTAATCACGTTTGATGTGGCTTTTGTGTCCGCCGAGCAGTTCGAGCTTTTCCACGTCGAAGTGGAAGTGATGGACGTCAACGACAACTCGCCGGAGTTTCCGCGCGCCGAGTGCACCATCGATATCTCCGAGAGCGCGGCGGTGGGGACGCGCATCCCTTTGGACGCAGCCGAGGACGCGGACGTGGGCTCAAACTCCATCCAGTCCTACCACATCACTGAAAACACTCACTTCAGCATCGATGTCATTACGAGGGTGGATGGGGTTAAATATGCGGAGCTGGTGCTAGTGAAGGTGCTGGACCGAGAAAGTCGCGCGTTTTACGCACTAAAGCTCGTGGCGACGGACGGAGGACATCCTCCGAAAAGCGGTTCCACCAATGTGACCGTAAAAGTCAAAGACGCCAATGACAACAGTCCGGTTTTTGACCAGAGCCATTACTCTATCGATTTGCCAGAGGATGCGCCCGTCGACTCTGTCGTATTGGATTTAAACGCCATCGATCCGGATGAGGGTCTAAGCGGGGAGGTTGTGTACGAACTAGGCAAGCAAGTTACAACAAAGATAAGACAACAGTTCAAAATGGATTACAAAACGGGACAGTTGACTCTGCGAAGTCCTGTCGATTACGAGGACGAGACTACGTATGAAATCGACGTGCAAGCCACCGATTTGGGACAAAATCCGGTCCCTTCCGTGTGTAAAATTATCGTTAATATAGGAGATGTGAACGACAACCCTCCCGAAATAATCATCACATCTATCACACCTCTAATAGATGGCGTTGCGCACGTTAGCGAAGCGACAAGTCCAGACATCCTGGTGGCTTTAATAAGCATCAAAGACAAGGACACTGGGGCGAATGGACAAGTCAGCTGCACTCTTAACGGCGGACAGAGCAACTTCAGACTCAAAAGAGCTTACGAGGGCAGTTACACAATAGTCACGATGGCACCCCTCGACAGAGAAAAACTCCCGGAGTATAATCTGACTGTGGTGGCTGAGGATTTCGGTGCGCCACCGTTACGCACGGTCACCAGTTTTATCATACGGCTTACAGACGTCAATGACAATGCCCCTGTGTTTAGCGCAAAGATATACGAGGGCTTTATAGAGGAAAACCAACTGCCTGGTACCTACATCACCACAGTGCTGGCCAGCGATCGAGATTCGGGTCTCAACGGGGAAATAACCTACGAGCTTTTTGACTCGGACACCAACAGCGTCTCCAGGTTTGCCATCATGAATCAAGCGGGTAACGTTTACGCCCTCCAAAGTTTCAATTACGAGGTCGCAAAGAGGCTGGATTTGCGCGTCCAGGCCAGTGACAGAGGATGGCCACAGCTTCACACCAATGCTGTTCTCGTCATCAATATTGTTGATCAGAACGACAACGCCCCCTCTATTACACAGCCACCCCTTAACAATGGCTCTGCCGAAATCCAGCTGCCCAGAGACGCGCCTCCCGGGTACATCGTCGCCCGAATAACGGCGAAAGATTTGGACGCGGGTTTAAATGCCGAGCTCACCTACAAGCTTTACGACGGGGGGGATTTTGGCTTCGCAATCGATCCCAATACGGGGGAAATATACATCAACCGCAAGATTGCGCACGACGCGTTCGACATATGGAAAGTGTTGGTGACGGTCAATGACAACGGACACCCGTCACTAACTTCAACAGCCACTATTCATTTCACTTTTACCGAGTCTGCGCCTTCAAACGGCAATTTCTACGACGAAAGACAGGAGGAGGAGCCCAAACATTGGATGCTGGTTTTAATACTGGCCCTGACGAGCTCTTCTGTGCTCTTTTTTGTTGTTTTGTCGTATATATTATGCAGAAGTCGCAGGAACGGACAGAAGAGACGCGCAGAGGATGTTCCTTATTCTAAAGAGAATCACGCCGTGTCCGTGATCTCTAACCAGACCGCCAATGTGTTTGACGCGCACACGACTGTCATAAACACTCCTGAAAAACTCCACAGCAGCGTGCAGGCGACTGCCGAAGCGTTTGAGGAAGCCCCGCAGACCTTCAAGAACAAATACAGGAGTGTGGCGGGGGAAATAGATGTAAGGGGTGACACTTCGTGTGTGTGTGGTCTTGTTTGTCTTTCCTTGTGGAAAGTCAAACCTGAGATCTACATATGATGCTTGTTTGAAAATGTTAAAATGCAAAGGTTTGTGTAAGAGATTGGTTTAGGGGTACAGTGCAAGTCCTCACAAAGATACCAAAACAAATGTGTGTGAGTGTGTGAGTGAGTGTGACTGTGTGTGTTCTTTATTCAATAACTGTACTGATTGAACCCGTCTGCTGCCAAAGACAAGTAAGGAATGAGCGTCACAACAAAAAATACTTCAACACCGCAAAGCTACTTCATGAGCCAGATCTCTGTGCATATGGAGTTATTCTTTGGTTTAATGTTGAAACTATAAACTGTCTCAGCATCAGATAACACCTAGAGTCTTACTCTTAAAAACAGAAAGCGCCCCTTTTGTTGCGTATTCCGGTGTGCATCCTATAACGGTGACATTTGATTCACAAAATTGATGAATTAACAAAAGTTTGCATCTTAATAAAATCAAATGATTTTATACAAAATAAAAGAGTTTACAGTCACCGGCACCCATGATCATAAGCACTACCTTTGGGGTTTTATTGGGACATACTGGAGGACATTGTTTAACAAAAAGACAGTCAAATGAGTAAATGAAATGTTTGAAGGAGGGCATTAACGTGACCTTTTCACATGACCTTGGACCTTTTAGTCCAACATTTCACGCGTCTCTGCATGTTTTCGCAGGGATACTCTACTTTGCCTGGTTATGGTAAAGAGACGGCACGACCCATCACAGTATGGAAAGGGAACTCGATGATGACCATCGCAGTGAGAGATCCACACATAAGCGGGAAGGACAGTGGGAAAGGAGACAGCGATGTGAACGACAGCGATTCTGACATCAGTGAAGGCATGAAGAAAGACTACACTTCATATAAAGGTTAGAACTCAAACTCACCCCACTGACCCATTCACAAATCTTTCAGTTTCCATTTCTGTCTGCTATTATTTCAAACCGGTAACATTGGGTTTAGTGTGGAGATTATGATGCAAAAGATGAACAGAAACTCTGTGTGTTGTGCTGTAGGGTATAGATCATGTTTATAGAAGCACATAACGCAGTCTGACATTGATCTGTACTGACTCTGTACACAAACAAATCATGAAATGTGTCTGGTGCTTGTGTTGAAACAAGACGTTTAAAATAGAAGCGTGAAAATAAAAAGACAAACTTAACAAGATTTCAGGAGTGACGGACTAACCACTGTACTGTACGTACACTGTAAAAACTGTCTGTAGAAGTGACAGTATTACTGGCAGCAGTTTGCCAGTAACTTACTGTAGATTTACATTCATGTAATTTACTGGTAACAGTTTGAACATTAAACATTAACAAGTCTTTATCTTTACAGAAATAAACTATAAAATACGGTGGCCGGGAAGTGCAAAACAAAACAACAAATCGCAAAACTAAAAACAAATCTAGAAGCAAAATCAAAAATCAAAATGACAAATCTTAAAACGCAATATCAAATCTAAAAACAGAATAGCAAATCTTAAAACACAACAACAATTCGGGAAACAAAATAACAAGTCAGAAACCACATCGACAAGTCAGAAAGCAAAATGACAAATCAGTCAAACCGGAAAAGGTAGGTATTTTGTTGAAATGGGATAGCTACTGCTGATTGGATGAAACTCCTGTCAATCAAGATATCCAGGACGCTCAATGAGAAAGGACATGCATATGTGATACAGCGCATATTCATTGATTAAGGTTCAAAAGCCACATTTTGTTAATAAAGTTGAAACGGGCGATGCATTAGGAGTAGATGCGTGTCTGTTTCACACTGCGTGCATGAGCAGAGTCGGCGTGAGCCCTGAGCAGCACGCATAGACTGCCTGTGTACCATCCATGATCGTTTTCCCCTCACAAGATACAATATAAGCATATGACATGATATGTACTTTAATCTGTGTCCCTGTTGGTTATGATGAGAGAGACTGACGCGTTTGTTTTCACTTATAAATAAAAACATAAACCTATAACAATACTGTGAAAACGCGCATCTGACGCGTGCGGTGTGGCTAAGTCGTTCTAACATCTCTTTATATTCGTTCACATTTTTTTACAGTTGTACAAACAAAACCATAGCAAAGTTATCGCTTTCCAGCTTGGCTTCACACATCGGCCGAGACGCACAGCACCGCATCGCGTACACCGCACGCATAAGCGAAACAAACGGTCGCGTCAGTCACTCTCTCATCATAACCCACAGGGACGCAGATTAAAGTACATATCATGTCATATGCTTATATTGTATCTTGTGAGGGGAAAACGATCATGGATGGTACACAGGCAGTCTATGCGTGCTGCTCAGGGCTCACGCCGCGCGACGACTCTGCTCATGCACGCAGTGTGAAACAGACACGCATCTACTCCTAATGCAAGATGAGCCCGTTTCAACTTTATTAACAAAATGTGGCTTTTGAACCTTAATCAATGATATGCGCTGTATCACATATGCATGTCCTTTCTCATTGAGCGTCCTGGATATCTTGATTGACAGGAGTTTCATCCAATCAGCAGTAGCTATCCCATTTCAACAAAATACCTACCTTTTCCGGTTTGACTGATTTGTCGTTTTGCTTTCTGACTTGTCGTTTTGCTTTCTGACTTGTCAATGTGGTTTCTGACTTGTTATTTTGTTTCCCGAATTGTTGTTGTGTTTTAAGATTTGCTATTCTGTTTTTAGATTTGATATTGCGTTTTAAGATTTGTCATTTTTATTTTTTATTTTGCTTTTAGATTTGTTTTTAGTTTTGCAACTTGTTGTTTTGTTTTGCACTTCTCGGCCACGGTAATAAAATAACAGCCTCATGCAAAGCATTCTGAAAAAAACAACAGAAAAAGGCTGATGGGGATTTCTGGTTCCCAGAATGCTTTGCATGAGGCTGTTATTCTATAGTTTATTTCTGTAAGGATAAAGACTTGTTAATGTGTAATGTTCATTTATCTTTGAAGAAACTGTTGCCAATAAATCACTTAAATGTAAATCTACAGTAAGATACTGTTTTTTTATAGTTTACTGGCAACAAGCTGCATAACTACAGCAAAAAAATGCAGTGTAACATCTATAAAGTTTTACTTAACATACTGTTAAAGGTGCAGTTCCCCGTGATGCCAATTTTCAACCCTTATTAGTGTGTAATGTCGCTGTTAGACCATAAATAATACCTGCAAAGTGATAAAGTTCAAAGCCAAGCGAGATATTGTGTTTAACAGAATTCGCTTTACAAGGACTACAGAGAACGGCTGGAATCGGACGAAAGCCCTCTACTTCCCGGGTACATGATGTCACTATTCCCAGTGTTTTTAGTAACCTCCGCCCAAAGGAATACGCCAAAAAAGGGACGAGGCCTTCCTTAGAGAAGAGGAAGAGCCGCTGGAGTAGTGTTTGGTTATCAGAGATTGTAAACATTTGACTGAGCTGCACGCTAAACTACTTTCATCACAGTCCTACAGCTGGTCATAAGAGTTCAGCGACACACATTCTAAGAGAACCAACGCTCAAATAACAGCTTCATGACTTTAACATCGGCTGTGAAAGCTGTTCTGTGTAACACACTGATATTGTGTGTGTGTGCGCATACCTCTAAAACACTTCTATCAAACGTCCTTTGAAGTCCTGCTTGCAAATGTCTCCTGGTCAATCTGCTTGTTTTATTATCTACTTGGGTCCAATATAAAAACGCTTCTGTTATTAGTGTTAATTAATATAACCGGTCCGACCCAATCGGTCCGGTGTCATTTCCCTCGCCATAGTAGGAAACAAATCGCGATCTCAAACAAAGATTGAGGTTTGCACATGCACTAGCAGACCTCCGTTACACTTCGATGGATCCGCATGTGTTTAACTGATGAAGTGAAGTTGACGCCATTGTTACCGTTTATTGCTAAAAGCCAAAGTTTATGAACACACGTGCACTGAGAGATGGACCGACCAATCACAACAGCCTGAGAAGCGGAAGCTCGCTGATATGGTGTGGGTGGGACATCTTCAGACACCAATTGGGGAACCAATCACGACAGACCTGGTCAGCTTTACCAATCAGAGCCTTTCGGAAGGAGGGATTTTATAGAAACCGGAAAAAATCCAGTCGTTTTGTGAGAAGAGGGACAGCGGTGAACGATAGTCTTGAAATATGTGAAATATAAAGCATTTTTTTTAAACTAGAAACATGACCATCCACTGTTAAACATCCAGAAAACACCATCAAAGCTTGAAAAACAGCCAACGTCTCCGATATTTCTCCTAAAATTGCGTAAAAACAAATCAAATGCGAGTGTAAATATTAAAACACATGAAGAGTCTGGAGGTGTAAAATGAATGTAAATTGTTGAGGTCAAATGATCTGGATTTGAAATGTTTGAGTTCACATTGAGATCTTCGATAACATTGACTTTTGATTGCAGACGAGACAGATCTGAGCTCAGTTTGACACATCGTTGACATCTCTTCTCAAACTCTCATGACAGACACATTTGTCAGACTCTTTATCTCAGGAGAAATATTTGAGAGACAGATGAGACTTAAGCAACGGTTTCCATTTGCTCTTCATTTAATCTCATTGATGCCGTTATATTTGCTGCTGTAATGAGGTGTCACAAGAATTAGTCAAGCAAACATTGACTTCGTAGTTAAAGTAGAGAGATGCTGACGGTAATGAGATGTGGATCAGGTTGGTTAACTCCAGGTCAGGGTGGATTCATCTCTCTAGTGCAACCTTATTCAATTCTAATAAATGAAAGTTCGTAAACAAGGGAACTGTGCGGTCATCTGTCTGTGTGGACTGACATTTGTTTCTATCCAAATCACTCACAAAAATGTCTTTTCACAGGTCTGTGGGCCTGCACCAGTGAGTGCCGTATCCTGGGTCATTCGGACCGATGCTGGAGTCCATCTGTAAGCAGAACCAGCGCAAGCGTTAATCCCAGACATCTGTCGACCTTCTCAAGGACACGTCCGTCCTCACAGGGCACGCTGCAGAGAAGCGGCTTTGAGACGGCCCTGCAGAGCCTCACGGAGGATCAACAGACTCAATATGATTACATTCATGTTTGCTCTCCACAGTCACAGAGACGACAAGATATCACAGTATTCACACATTCTACAGAAGCCATCCAGACAAACAGTCCCGCGAGATTTACAGACGCTTGATACCTCAATATCATGTCCGTGTATATACTTCGATCCTCAACTCTATTGTTTTGTATATATATATATATATATGTGCATAATATATTTTAAACAGTGTTCTTTTATCATAGCATGATTCAAATGATTGTAATGTGATTGTGTTTGTAATTCACTTTGTCACACAGCTGCACTACACAATACATAGCTTTTTTGCAGCGACAGTATTCGTTTAAAGGTCCAGGTTACTACTTTTATAAATGATGATATTTACTTGAACACGTTGTTTCTTTAAAAAACACGAGAAATAAAATAAGATACTATACATTTGACAGTTTTGCATCATTGATATGGGTCAGTTACTCGTTACTAGCTACTAATGACATATTCAATAGTGTAATTAGAATACAGCACAAATCACGCTCTCCAAAAAGTATTTAATTACTTATTACTAATTTCTATATCCTACATCAACCTTGATTAGAATTGATTCAAGGATAGACATGAAACGGCTCTTTTAATTCATTCAAATAAATAACTACATAACGTATTCTTATTAACTGACCAAAGTATTACAAATGTGAGAATAATATATTAAAGCACAGATTTTAAAGTTAGACTTAGAATCTTGATGTCAATTCCACTATTGCACACACACATATTACACACAGTATTTAGTTTAATTACAGAAAAAATTTGAGTAATCCCTTACTTTACTTTTTTAAGGGAAAGGTAATTAAATTACAGTAACAAGTTTCACCCAACACTGTATACAGGTCAAAAGTTTGGCACGCGCTCCTGAATTGTCATTCTTAAAAGTGTTTGCTGTTAAAGGCTTACGGTTGCCTGCTATACGCTGTCTTCATGAAAACAACAACAAAAATTGTATTATACGAAAAGTTAATTTTCAAAAACAGAACTTTTAGAAATGTTAAAAAATCATGTTTTATTGTGTTAGTTAAGGCTGGAAGACTTTTGCTCAGATTTTGCGCAGATATTCAGTCTGGACATGGTGCAGAAAGTCTGCGCTAGTCTGCAGATTTGATCGCGTAGTGTGCCATGCCCTGTTTTTCTCAAAATGTCTGCAAGTGTGTGATGTCTAGATTTTTTTAATCTGTTCAGATTTTAAAAGTCCTGTAGTGTATTCCAGCCTTTAGCTGCATTTTTAAGCTATTATTATTATTTATACAAAACAACCCAACTGCTGTTTGATCGATATCACTTGAAATGCACACAAAAAACATGATTTTTGAAAATTGTCTTTTTTGCACATGAACTCTTCATATGTACAAGATTGACGTGGATGGACAGTGAAGGAAGGACAGTATATAAAAACAGCCTCAGTCCTGTTATAAACATATCCCAGCATGCACCTCATGACAGAATGATCAGATCTGCGATCAAAAGAAAGGGTAGCGACTGTGATGATGCTCAAACTGAAAAAAATTGAAAAATATTATGAATCATTTTTTATCTACTGTCCTGATTAAGCGAAAAGGCAAAAGAACAAAATGACCATGAATGATGCTGTTTAACATCGGCATCCTTTGCTGCATTAGTCTTCGTTCTGCCTTTAAAATTGACATATTTCTCACAAACAACATTATAACAGATGTTGACATTCACTGACTACTTGAGCATCAATGAATGCTTGTGTGAATCTCTACCGTCACTGTAAAGAACTCAAATGTGTTGAAAAGATGCTGGAAACCCAAAAATAGTGCAGATTTTTCTAAAGAACAGTGGACAGTTCCTCTGCTCAGGAGTCCAAACAAAGACTCAACACAACATGACCAAACACACAAACAATCACCGAAGGAGAAATTCTCAAATCTTTGGTAGTGTATAAATGAATCAAGTCTTCAGTAAAGCTAGAATTTGTTTAATTCACCAATAGTTTTTCTGACTCTTTCCATACATTAAGAACCACGGCTGATGAACATTCAGACGTTTGTTTAAAGGCGGACCAATTAACCTAAAATCCCCAAAAATGTCGTCTGGTTTGTGTGATTTCTGAAGTCAAATCCTCCAGCAGAATTCCAGTCTTGACCCCACAGTTTAGTTTCTCCGGGAGTTGGTTTTCCCCCTTGATTTTTTCCTCCTGTCACGTACACGCAACATTTCTTCACAGAAGCTTCTGAAGGTCTCAAAGCCCTGCTTTCAGAAGACTGAGCTCCACGATGGAGGCGACATCAGAAAAACTTCCTCTTGAGGTACAGCCTGTTTTCATACTGGTTTATTTCTTGAAAGTACATGATTCTGCTTTACATCAGAATTCTCTTCCACACTGAGTGTGTGTTTGATTGTAATAAATCAGGCGTATGATGGTGTGATCATGAAGCCCAGCGGATCCAGTCGTCTCCGGAGAACCCTGATCGCTGCCTTCATTGCAGGAGCTCTTGTGCTGCTGGTTGGAGGAATCGGCGGATTTTACCTTTGGCAAGACACCGATAAAGAAGTATGTAGAATCTCTTGGAGCAGCACACTTGTCTCAGCTGTTTCAGTTCAAAATGAACTAATGTGTTCTGCAAAATGTTGCGTTTCTCCGACTAATACCTGCACATAAATTACCACAAGATGTTCTTGTTATTCAGCAGATTGTTGCTGTGTGCTTTTTTGTCTAGTTAGTGTAAAGTTTACACTGTCAAGTAAAAAGCATCTGTTTCACTCCATATCCCAAATGAAAAATACCATAGTACATTGTAGTATTTACTAAAGCGGAGTAAAGTTTCAAAATACTATGGTGTTTTTAACCTTACTATAGTATATGAATAAAGTGTCCGATTACAATTCTTACTATTGTAAATACCAAAATATTGTAAAGTATTTTTAATGTGGGATGGACCATTTTTTATCATGGTAAAAAGTCTCCGTCTCTATTTTGCGTTTGTTTAAAACCCCCAAACTTAATTTTTAGTTCATAAGACTTTTATGATCGTATTAATAGACACTATTAGAGACACTATTTGTAGAAACGCATTTGTCAGGATCAGCTGAAATGAACTAGAGAAGGCGAAACGCTGCTTAAAATGGTGAAAAACTTCTAAGTCATGTGACCTAAAATCTTGATGTTGATGAAGAAAAGTACCATCCATCCAAAAACTGTCTAAGACACACAACAATATAATGAAAACTCGGTAAAAATAATTCAATGATGTTGTGGGAATCGTTTAAAGCAGCAGTCTGCCGTGTGCTTGCGTGTGCAGTTATAAGTCTCCATTGATTTCGGACACGACTGGTATTTCCTTGAAAGAAAAAACCCCGAGCAGGTTGAAGAGTAGAGACAAAGAGCTCTCTGTAGTCCCACCGTGTTTATACTGGAAGGAAAGACTGTGCAAACATATTAACATGCAGCAAAAACTGCTGCACAGAAACTGCACCAGTAACGCTGGGTTTCTAATACAGATTCCAACCTGACCGTAAGACATCGTTGAGATTACTGGAGAGCAAATGGAAACTTAGTCTCATGTGCGTCTCACATATTTCTCTTGAGAAAAAGACACGATTTGACCTCTACAATCGACATTATTTACACCTCCACACTCTTTGCGTGTTATAATAATTAAAGCATCTGAGACTGTTGATATCTAAATCAACACAACTGGGAAATCCTCTGAGCTATAAAAGAGCAACATCAGAGCACATTTGTTATCAATCTGTGGCAAGAGTCAGAACTCACTAATAACTCTGTAAAACAATCTGTAATTATTTTTATTGGACGGTCCATGAAAACAGTCCAGTGAAATATAGCGGACGCGCACATGTGATGGACTCGTGTTGTTGTGTTGGAACAGGCGATCGCTGCAGACTACAGCCGCAACATCAACATAAAGATGATCGACGATTCCTTTGAGCTGAACTCCGAGAGCAATCCGGAGGGATTCACAACAGCCGCCGGAGACGGGAACATTCTGGAAGCTCACGATTTTAAAGCTGTGAGTAGCACAACATAATCCTATTCATCTCATTTCACAGCCACTTTAAATGCAATTACCTCTGGCCTCTTTTTAAAGGGCATAACCGCAATGAGGTTTCCTGCAGGAGAAAAGTGTTACATCAGATCCCAAAGCAGAAGTAAACCATCCGAGGTGAGAATGAATGATCTCTGAACTGACAAAAGTCGTTTTATGTACTCACTGGCCATTTGTCACATGCAAGGTTTTATTTGCAGGAAACGCAAGTATCATGTGTTATGTAAGGGATAGCGTACAGGCAGCCGGATGTTACGGCAGAAGTAAGCCCCTTGTAACACACTGAAGGGGCGATAACAGCCGGCTGCCTGTACGCTATCCCGCTTATTACACGTGAGGAAAAAACTGGACGTGAAATGTGATTTTGAAATATTTTATTAGCTCATTTTTACCGACCTTCTGTGCAGGAAAAGCTGTTTACTTTCGGTGTTAAGGTAAGAAACAACATTCAAATGTCACAAACAGGCAATTTGGTTGAATCATTTGTAAATATAATATCATATATGTGATTAAAAGATATATTGATAATATTGATATTTAATTTATCAAAAAAAAAACATCAAAATATGTTATATGGGAAATTTAACGAACCTGCAAATGTCGCGACTGGCCAATCAGAATCAAGCATTCCAACGAATGCCGTGTAATACACGAAATGACAAACACTTCTCAATGCTAATAGACTAAATAGGCATTACAATTTAACAATCGTTTCATTTTTGCATAAAAAAAACCTTCCCATATAGCTAAAAGAGTGTACGTTTTGGTTTTCCTTCTTCTCTTCCTCGAAAGGCAAAAGTGATGCTCTCATCGTTTTGTGCCTCATGATTTGCTTATAAAACTCTGATTAATATCTATATCAGGAGACAGAGATCATGACAGTCAAATCTGATGTGGATTCTGTGGTTTGGATTGTATCTGAGGAACCTCTGAAGGACAGCCGTTTTCTCAGCCCGGAAATACTGAGATTCTGTGGAAATCTGCCCGTTTACTGGCAGCGTCCTGCAATGCCACGAGGTATTTCACATTTACATTCAACAAACCTGAAATCACACGAGCCACTACCACATCACACGAAGAACTAAAACACAAACTTCACATTATTCTACAAGTTGTTTAGGAAACTTGATCATTATTTTGCACGGTGGATGATCAACAAAACATAACACTGAAGAAGACCTGAGCTAACTCTGTAGAGAGTAAATTAACTGGGAGTTTTGGGCTCTTTGGAATTGATTCAGTTTACATTCACCCAAACAAACTGGCCAGAACATTTACATGTATTCATTTGGCAGACGCTTTTATCCAAAGCGACTTATAGGAGAGCATTTTGTCAACACGCTAAACAGAACCGTTGGTCTACAGGGCCATGCTACTAGGAGGATGAAAGCTGGAGTAAGCAAGGGAGAGAATGAACAACAAGATTTATTTTTATTTTTATCAGACGGAGTTATTGGTTAGACAAATAAATGCGGAACAGGTATGTTTTGAGCTGTTTTTGGAAAGTTGTGAAGGATGCTGCAGCTCGGGTGGAGGCTGGTAGAGCTGTATACCACAAAACAACACTTAGAACAGGGGTTTTCAAACGGGGGTCCGGGGACCCCCAGAGGGCCTCCAGAAGGTTGCAAGGGGTCCAAATTGTTGCCGACTATTTAGGTTTAGAAACAATGTGTTGTCTTTATAATATCCTATTCACTATTTATCTAACAGATTTTTAACGTTTCTTTACACAGAAAAAATATAGATTGATGTATATTTTAGAAAAGGGGGTCCCTCGCGAAAGGTTAATCATATTTGAGGGTCCTTGGCATCATAAAGTTTGAAAACCCCTGACTTAGAACACTCGGCAACCATAAAACAACGCTTTAGCAACCGATTCACCGGCACACCTGACCGTTATTGCTGAGAAATCCATTCAACCTGATGGTGGGCTTTATATTCTCATCTGTCTGAGGCCTCATCCACACGAAGCCAGAGCGTTCCCTGTCCGATCCTTATATTTCCTATTCACGGCGTCGTCTCAAGAAATATCTGCATGGCATGGTAATTCTGCCACAGAGATCCACTAAAAACTGAGAAGACTTGGAGCAATTCCGCATAAACTGTGCACGCTGGGGAGATGACGTCATCATTTAAGAAAACATACGGGTCGGCTATACACACAATAACGCAACGGTGGCGTTTTCAGATTTATCCAATCTGGGACCCGGTTTAAACAAAATAGCGGTTTCAGGGTCCCAAAACGCCGGATCCATGTGAACGAAACGCCGGAATGATACAAAATCTTTACATAGACAGCTAGACGCGTCTTCGTGTGGATGCGGCCTCTGACATCTTTATAATCTCATCTAACAAAAAGTACATGTTTAATTATCGAACTTGTTTTCAGACATTACATTTGTGGATGACAACAGCTGTGACATCGTGTGGTGCAATGACGGTGACCAAAATCTCTCTGTGTGTAAGATGAAACTGCATGTCTTTATTAAACGTCTCTGTTGTTTCCGAAGCGTTGCGGAAGAGAAGAAGCGTGAGGCGACAGAGACGACAGAATGACGGGAGATTAAACCAAAGACAGTCGAGAGGTCGAAACACCACATCCGCTGAAAACCATCAGAGAGGATCTGAGTTCAACTCTGAAAACCCATATCACGTGAGCATCATTGACATACAGTAACGTGACGGCACTTGTCAGGTGCAAATCTCTTACCTCATTCAGTGACCTTTGACCTCTTCTCTTCTCCAGCGTAACCAGGAAGCTGAAGAGACGATGACCTTCGACTCCATGTTGGATCATCGTGGCATCTGTTGTGCAGAATGTCGGCGCAGTTACACTCACTGTGAGCGAGTTTGTGAGCCTCTCGGTGGTTATGAGCCGTGGCCGTACAACTATCATGGCTGTCGGCCCGTGTGCAGGGTCATCATGCCCTGTCGCTGGTGGGTCGCTCGGATCATGGGCCTCGTGTAGGGACACCCGAGCTGTCCTAAATATGGTGCGATTAGATATAAGATGCAATAAGAATAAAGAACTCAAATCTCTGATAGAAACATTTATGGAATAAATAATAGACATGGAGGTTTTTTATTTCTGATATCTATTACAAATAAACATACCTGCCAAAAGCTATTGTCTTATATACTTACATTATTATTGTTTTTTGAAACAGTTACGTATGGGAAGATTGTTTAAAAGACTGTTTGGGGACACAGCGGTGAAGAAATGACACATTTTAACATTTTCTTTTTTTTAGTTGACACACAGTTTATTTGGCCAGTCATGTATTTCAAGTTGGTTTAAACCAGTATCCTGTGTCTGCGAGTTAACCTATTCTTACAAACTCTTCTGTGTAGGCATTAATATCTTAAGATTGTTTTGGTAGTAAACATTGAGCTAATCCAGAAATGAATCCTCTCAGATATTAATGTCTGGATTACAGAGTATAAACCTGTTTTTGCATCCAATATTACAGGGAAACATTGAGTAAATACCTTGTCCAGTAATGTCCTGTAATTTTAGCTGTGAAATTAGCATCTTTGTATTGAGCAGTAGATCACCTAAATACCTGCAAATGAAGAAAACATGTAGTTTGGGGGTTAAAACAAATACAAAACAGAGACGGAGAATGATTGTTCTGCAATACTTTTTTATCTCTCAAGAGAAATATCTGAGATGACGAGACCTATAAGCATCAGTTTCTATTTGCTCTCCATTTAATCTCATTGATGTCTAGGAGAAATAATTATATATAAGTATATAATTATATGTTATTATTCAGTGGGTTACTTTAACTTGTTACATTGTTAAAGATAAATAAATGTATTAGAAGCCAAATGCAAAAGATGCATTTTCACCAGTTCCCCCTGGAAATCTGTATAACCCCCCATCTCCCTCTCTCTCTCTCTCTCTCTCTCTCTCTCTCTCTCTCTCTCTCTCTCTCTCTCTCTCTCTCTCTCTCTCTCTCTCTCTCTCTCTCTCTCTCTCTCTCTCTCTCTCTCTCTCTCTCTCTCTCTCTCGCTCTCTCTCTCTCTCT
>NC_079895.1:1081098-1087274 GCF_024868665.1 Triplophysa rosa | reverse complement strand
CTCTCTCTCTCTCTCTCTCTCTCTCTCTCTCTCTCTCTCTCTCTCTCTCTCTCTCTCTCTCTCTCTCTCTCTCACACTCTAGGGGGTGTTAATATAGGTTAATATATTACGTGTTCAAATAACTTTACGTCACAGTAACTTATGACTGGTCAAAATTTAAAACAGTGTACAGTTCCTTCATGTGTGTCTCTCTCAGTTCCCTCAAACACAGTTTGTATTTGTCAGCTGTGGATGGTGAAATGAATCCAGCGCAGGCCGCGAGCGCGAGTGCATTATGACGGTGGGAGGAGTCGATGCTATTGAGAGACAATTAGCATGAAGAGCAAAGCATTGAGCGTCTCAGTGACAGCATGAATGCACGAGAGCAGGAGAAAAGAGACGAGAGCCTGGGAAAAACCCCGCGGCTAAACACCACACAGACACACAATTAACCAATGAATGTTATTGTGTAAATTAATGTTGTCTAAAGCTGCTGCCAAGAGCTCAGTATTCTCCCGTTCCACAGGCTGGAATGCCAACCGTGCAAGATTTTTTGTTTTTGCTTAAATACGCAAGAAAATGTGTCAAAGACGGAGAGAGAGATTATGCTGGTTATTTTAACAGACGATGAGCTCATGAAGGACTTTGCTGTGTGTGTCAGAGAGAGAGACTCGGACCCTCTAGAATCTCTAGAATGTTCCTCTGACATTTTCACTCAGTCAGTCTTCATGAATTATTGTTTGTGCACTCGTCTCAGAGAGAAACCAAACTCGTGCCATTATGCCATTTGGGAAATGATGATAAGTGACCATGTATATATACTTACTATAGTATTTACACGCTACACCACAGTATTCTGAGCTGTTCAGATGATTTATTGGAGACATTTTAAACACAGCGTGAGCAAACATGAGCTGGAAGCACTCAATGCTTCTCTATAGAAAACCAAAGGCTTGTTTATTTTATTGTCATAATTCCAGAGCCGATGATTTACATCGTCTGTCGCCATTGTTTCTATTGTTCCTCATTTTGTAAGTCGCTTTGGATAAAAGTATCAATAATCACATAATTCATAATTCACCAGACTATATGAATAACACACACTGACAAACATAAACACACGACTGGCAGACAGATGATTTGTCAAAATCAGTATTTGTAATTAATTATGCAAAATACAACAAAATATTCTGAATTGACCCTGAACACACAAACTGAGTTTGAGCTCTCATTCAACACTTGATCGAATCTTTATTTAACCAAATTCAAGCCAAATTGTGTTCTTTCTTTCAAAGAACACAAAAAAATTCTTTCAAAAAATCCAGTCTATAAGCAAGTGAAATGTTTATATGAGCGTTCACACAGGCGTGAAAAACCTTTGAACATGAACTTTTCTCTCAGTGGATCCTGTGGGTTTTTGATACGGGACACGCAGGAATATTCTAAATATTTCTGCAGACGGTGATGTATATTCACTACATGCATGAATCATCTGTGTGTGTCCTTAAGAACTTAACAACATTGTTATGTTTGTGTAAACTCAGACATCAACATTATTTCAAGAGAGAAAAAAATCCCTCAAGTGAATTTTTCTTTTTTCAAAATCTTGGAAGTTTTAAGTTCTTAAAGTTACAGTATGTTTTCATAGAATATCATGCTGTTTTATCTCCGGAAGCTCAAGGGAAATTAAGATTCTTTGTGAGATGAGCTCTTTAAATGTAATCCTTATTGTATAAACATTTAAAGGGTAAAAATGACTGCATTATGAGAATTAACATTATTAACATTAATGGATGGATGGATGGATGTCAAATGTCCAGATTTATGACAGTGACCCAATGACATTTAAAAACGTGTGAAGCAAAATATACAGCTTTTTCTTACTTTCAAATTCCTGAACTTACAGCTCTGTGTGCGTGCATGCGTGTGTGTGCATGTGTTTGTGTGTGTGTGTGCGTGCGTGCGAGCATGTGTGTTTGTGCGCATGCATGGGTGTGTGTGTGCATGTGTGTGTGTGCGTGCATGTGTGTGTGCGTGCATGTGTTTGTGTGTGTGTGCGTGCATGTGTTTGTTTGTGTGTGTGTGTGTGTGTGTGTGCGTGCGTGCGAGCATGTGTGTTTGTGCGCATGCATGGGTGTGTGTGTGCATGTGTGTGCGTGCGTGCGTGTGTGTGCACGTGCATGTGTGTGTGCGTGCGCGTGTGTGTATGTGCGCGTGTGTGTGTGCATGCATGTGTGTGTGCGTGTGCATGCGTGCGTGTGTATGTGTTTGTGTGTGTGCGTTCATGTTTGTATATCCCGGTGGGGACCTAAACCTGAATACACACCAACACATGGGGACTCGTGTCACTGTGGGGACCAAAATTGAGGTCCTCATGGGCACAAAAGCTTATAAATTGTACAGAACAATATTTTTTTTAAATCTAAAAATGCAAAAAGTGTTCTATGATCTTTAGGTTTAGGGATAGGGTTAGGGATAGGGGATAGAATATACAGTTTGTACAGTATAAAAACATTACGCCTATGGACTGTCCCCACGGGGATAGTAAACCAGACATGTGTGTGTGTGTGTGTGCATGTGTGTGTGTGTGTGGGAAGGGTAAACCCTACGGTATGGGGCCAAAATGTCCCCACAAAGATGACAATATCCAAAATCCTTGTCCTTGTGAGGACATTTTTTGGTCCCCATGAGGAAACAAGCTTATAAATCATACAGAATTCACTTTTGTGAAAATGTAAAAGAGCAGACAGTTGTGTGTGATTGTTAGGGTTAGGGGTAGGGAATATGATGAGTTTGTACAGTATAAAAACCATTGTGTCTATGGAATGTCCCTATAAAACATGGAAACCCAACATGTGTGTGTGTGTGTGTGTGCGCGCGCGCGCGCGTGTGTGTGTGTGTGTTCATGTTTGTATATCCCGGTGGGGACCTAAACCTGAATACACACCAACACATGGGGACTCGTGTCACTGTGGGGACCAAAATTGAGGTCCTCATGGGCAAAAAAGCTTATAAATTGTACAGAACAATATTTTTTACAAATCTAAAAATGCAAAAAGTGTTCTATGATCTTTAGGTTTAGGGTTAGGGTTAGGGATAGGGGATAGAATATACAGTTTGTACAGTATAAAAAACATTACGCCTATGGACTGTCCCCACGGGGATAATAAAACATACGTGTGTGTGTGTGTGTGAAGGGTGGTGTTGTGTTTGGCTGAATCAGGGCTCTTTCTCATCCAAAACCTCAGAGCTCTTATTCAATTCATCCCAAACTTTATTTAAACTTTAGGGCTAAAGATTCCTTCAGCAGGACATCACGGAGCTCTTTACAGTTTAACAAACATCATCTAAAAATCCCCTGACAACCTGATTTCAGTCCCTTTAATATCTTCACATCAATATCTGCATTTTTTAAATAAATATTTTATTTTCTGTTATTGGCTTTGACATGTATAAATCAGACATTATGTTATAGTTTTATCAAAATAGTGGAAAATACTGTTGACATACGTAACACGTAAAAAAAAAAAAGTATTATCTTACTTCAGCTGAAAGTAAGAACCTCATTTCCAGCATCTGAAAAATCTCCATAAAACACTGTGGAAGCTTTAAGTTAATACACGGTAAAAAAAGTAGAAACAGACATTTATATAATAAAAAAACATCTAACCGAGAACACTGACTTCCAATGAGCTTCATTTAATACAAAATGTTCATAGTCTTATGAACAAACATCTTCATACGAAACCTGCAAGACACAAAAACAGTCACGGAGTCCGCAGTCACCAAATCCTCAAATATCCAGAAGGCAGAGGTCTGATTTCTCTCATATCTCATGCTTTTGATTCAGGAAGAGAAACAGCCGTGGTTCTTGGCAGAAGTGTTTTGGCTGGAGTGTGACGATCTCACAGAGGTCGAGTCAATAACACAGAAGAACATCAGCCAGATGAACGGAGCTCAGGCTTCAGCACTCTCTGATTCACTTCACGTGTGTTTCACAGAGAATCCAGCACAATAACACAAATCAATGTGAGTTTGTGGATTCAGTGCTCTGCCTTACTGCATTTAAGTTCGTCTTCATTCAGTATAGAAAAGAATCGGTTTCTTCAGGATTGTACTCAAGAAGATCCTTCATACGTACTGCTCGGCCTCGCCCTCGTTCAGAATAGTGATGGATCCGTCGCCGCTCTTCATCTCAATGTTTTTCGCGGGAGAATTCTCCGGCAGCTGCGCTAAGTCTTTAAACACATCCACATAATGAGTAAAGCCCGGACCCCAGTTCAGCAGGTTATCCCAGTTGAAGTTGTTGGATCCATGGCCCAGTTTGTGGGGTAGAGTGTGATGATGATGATGGTGATCAGAGAGGGTGTTGTGGTTACTGGCCGATCCGCCTTCCGCCCGCCGGCTGGAGTATCGCCTCTGTCTCAGCCTCCCGCCGTGATCCTCGTCGTCCGCATCGGACTCGTTGACCTGCGAGAGTTTGGGCACACGAGATCCGTAAGAGACGGCTTTCTCTCGGTCGTACTCCATCTCAGAGCAGGTGAAGGAGTCGTGAGAGTCGCTGTCGGAGGAAGATTCGGGCGCGGGGATGCCGTCAGCGGGGTTCCGGACACGAGACAGCGGGCGGCGGCAGTCCTCTTCAGACGAGGAGCGTCCGTGATCGGCGCTGCAGATGCTGGGGTTTCTGGGTCGAGGTGTATTGAGCCGTTCCACCTCCTCTATAGACAGACCCACGGGTGGCCCGCTCTCTAGCGGAATCTGCTCGACGGGCTGCTTCAGGCGACTCCCGGGACGAGAGCCGTGACCCGCCATCGTCTGAGGACTCTTACTGCGGCGGCCCAACCTGGTGGCGTAATTGAACATGCCGGGTTGGCACCCGTCACCGTGGAGATCGAGCGGACTGCCCTCGCGCCGCGCCAGGTTGAGCTCACGGGTGGGAGTGTTTCGATAGAAGGACGAGGGCTTGGTGAAGGGGGCGGGGCTGTGACGGGACAGGGGATTGGGCGTGGGGCAGGCTGAGTGACTGAGGGGTGTGGAACGAAGGCCCTGGGTGTACGTGGGCTGATAGCTGTAGCTGGCGGCGCCCAGTGGGAGAGGAGACTGACGGGCAAAGCCCAGCGGACTGTGACGCTGAATGGAAAACTTGGGCGTGTGGCTCCGGAAGTGTTTGTAATGCTGGATGATGTCAGCATCTGACGGGGCGATGCTGCTGGCGTTGTCGATGTCATAGTGTTCCATGTCGCCCTCCGGCCCCACACACGGAGCACAGGGGGCGCTGGGAATGGTTTCGTTGCTGTGCGGAATGTCAGTCTCATCATAGATCAGGTAGGGATTTTCCCGCTCTATGATGTCAGGTTTGGGGTTTCCCTCGGGCTGTTTACGCACCGCCATGTCGTCTCTGTACGGCAGAATGTTGTCTGGATCGTCAAAAGCCACGTTCTCGCTGCCCTTCTTCTTTTTCTTCTTCTTCTTCTCCTTGGGTTTCTTCTCTTCTTTTGGCACTTTGGTTTTCTTGCGGCCCTTACAGTGGTTGCACAGGATGAGACTCAAAACCACCAGCGCGAGGACGGTGGCGCAGCTGCCCACGATGGCAGGCACAGCCCAGATGGGCAGACTCATCTCGCCGGCGGCGGCGGTGCCCGGGCTGCAGGTAAAGCCTCCGTTGGTTCCCAGCTTACACTCTGTACCCTGCGGACACCGGACGCCCAGACACGCCACGAGGCTCTCGCACGCTCTGCCCGTGTAGAACTCGTGGCACGTACAGGCGAATCCTCCGCGCGGGCCGGGGACACAACTGCCGCCGTGCTGACAGGGGTTCGAGGCGCAGTCGCCCGGAGGGACACACTGGTAGGTGTACCATTGATTCACACACATCAGGCCGTCCCAGCACGGGCCGCTTTCACAAAGATTTGGACCACGGCAGCCGATCTTCACTGATGGGTCCGTTTTAGAGATGGAGACGGTGCTGTGTTCACCGCTGAAGGGAAGCATCTCTCCGTTATATCTCACATACGCATAACAGCCATCAAAACCTAGAAACAAACACACAACACAGAGAGAACGGTCAGTCTAGTTTCAGCCTCACAAGGCCAGTATGTACCCACCCCTACACGGCACGTGCACTATGATTGGTTGGTTTACATGATGACGTGTGGGATTCTTGATGTGAAGAAGCTGCAAACTGAAGCCGCTGATGT
>NC_079895.1:1073708-1077566 GCF_024868665.1 Triplophysa rosa | reverse complement strand
ACACGCGCACACACACACAAACACACGCAAACACGCGCACACACACACAAACACACGCAAACACGCGCACACACACACAAATACACGCAAACACGCGCACACACACACAAACACACGCAAACACGCGCACACACACAAACACATACAAACTCGCACACACACATACAAACACACGCTCACACACATTCTCTCTCTCACCCTGACAGTGGTGTAGTTGGAGATCTCTTGCGCGTGGATCAGTGTTCCAGACGGGCTGCGTGTGCGGAACTTCAGCTCCAGACTGCTGTGTTCAGGTCGGGAGTCCTGCAGCGCTCTGGACACTAACACATCTCTCTTCCGGCTCTGACTCAAACTGTAGTCCAGACGCCCAGAACCGTCCAGAGAGAGAGCCGTATCTGCTGTGATGTCTGAGACAGAGAGAAGAACTGGAGATGAGTCACATGACCTTCGTGACATCACAATCGACAGCTTCAGAATCCACACAGCCGTATAGAAACATCACGTGTCTTCTGTCATTTTGTCGCTTTGCACAGGATCTTTTCCGATCCCAAAACACAAGACGATTTGTTTTGTGACTGATACATTTTGGAAATGTACCACATAGACATCACTATGAAAGTAGTGGGATTGACAGTGGGCGGAGCTACGTGACTCACTGTAATGGTTAAAACAAACGTCACAGAAGAGAGAGATTGTGCTTCAATGCACTGAAATGATTTGTGTTCTGCTGAAGTGTTTTGTCATCGTTATTAAAGTGAATGTGGTGATGATGATGGTGAACCCTCACATTTCTCACAGGAGACTCCGGTGAACCCTTCAGCGCACTGACACTTTCTCCATGACCACATGTCCACACATGTAGCGCCGTGTCGACAGGGCTCAGACACACACGCACCCTCTAACCTGGGACATCTGTGAACGGCAAACACACAAACAGAGACAATAAAAGACTGCTTCAGACTCTCTGACGTGAATGATGGTGTGGGATGTCTCTTGTTGACAGACCTGTCGAGGACGCCGTGTGAAGACAGCGCTTGAGACGGCTCCAGAGGTCGCCCGTTGACTGCAAACTCCATGATGCAACCAACAAAATCATGCGTGGCCACCTGACCTTTACGATGCAGAAGAGCTTCAATGGACCGCACGCCTCCCACAGACACGCGGTTCGGCTGAACATCCAGAATCCTGACAGACACACATAATAACGCTGATATGACACAGAATGAAGGCTGATGATGAGAAGCGATGTCTTCATGAGAGGATGACACGCTGATGATGTTTTGTGTTTCTCACCAGTCTGTGTGAACGGCCACATTACTGACGGCACAGAATCCAGCTTCCTGTTCCTCTCCACACAGATCAACAGTGAGAGACGCCGCCTGCATCACATCACAACACGACACAATAATATAAATGTGTTCACAAGCTTCTAGACACCTCAAACATACAGATTCTCTGCGAAGAAGATGCTGGACCAACAGCAGCTCCACACAAACATCACGTGACGAACAGAGCAGATGTCCACACAACCTCAACACACAAACCCCCAGAGGTCCAGATCCAGCGTCTGACCCTCACCTTAATACCTCTGTGAACTTCAAAAAGATGAAATCACACCACAGTCATGCGTTCAAGGATTGTTTTAGGTTGCTGTTTTTATTTACTGTTTGGGTGAAGCGCTCTCCCCTGAGGTTTTTATTTCTGCCTTTAAATATACTCCAAAACATCGTTTTCATTGTCCACTTTTGAATTCTGTGTTAAAAATGGAAATTTATGTTGCCAGGAAAAGCAGAATTAAAGAAAATGTGAGTTGTGTCTTTTTCAATATGGTCAAATCTAGAATTTGTATTGATTTTCAGTATTACGAAGCAATGAATGATTTGACATTTAACAATGATTTGACAAAATAAAATATAAAAATAAGACAAACTGGACCCAAACAGTTTCAACAAATGAAACTTCCTAAAGCACAACTAATGAGCTCTCCCTTTTCTTCAGGAACATGTCCTCAGTAAGTGTTAATGAAAGTCAGTGAGTGCAGCTGTGACACGTCAGAGGAGACCTGGTCCTCCCGGCTGAGTCCGGTTTCTTTCACTGGAGTTTGGCTTCCTCGCCACAGGGCTGATATTAGATATTATTAGATATGATTTACTAGAATGATCTTACTTGCTCTAGAAACACCATGCACTGTGCTGTGTTTGACACTTTCGGTGTTTTCTGTTTTCTCCTGTAAAGCTGCTTTGGAACAATGCACAGTGTGAAAAGCACTATATACATACAATTGAATGAATCCTTTGAAATTTGATGTGTGAAAGAAGCTTTGCGTGAAGTTGTTGATGAAAATGTGTATTTTTCAAACTTTTGAATGTTCTTTTTTCTGCTTTATTAATATATGTTCTATCGGATAATGTTTGAATGATTGTAGTAAAGGTGTTGTAAAATTCATATTCTCTCACACGCACACACACACCGAATTGGTTGGCGGTGTCCCTTCATCCTGAACTCGACTAGACTACAGCAGTCTGAAAATCTGAGACGGGACCCGGTCAGGGTCAAAGGTCATTCTGCGAAAACACACGCTTCTATACACAGGCAAGCACTTCTCTTCTTGATTTATCAAGCGTGTTTGTTTCAACATACCAGAAGAAAACAACTGAAGAGCAAAAGCCCGGCATGGGTCCAGCTGTAGATAAACACAAGAGCTTCAGACTCCAGACACATCTGACCGCTGTGAGCTAAACTAGGACATCTTCACTAAACAAAAGAACCCTTGACTTCAGCTCTCCTCACAGGGGAAAACACGTATGACTTTAACATCTGCTCAAGCTCACGTCTGAATGAGATAAAAACAACCCGACAGAAGCGCTGAAGTGACCCACACACATCCACACGCGCACACACGACTCCTCTCTCAGCCCTGCAGACTTCACACAAGTGTTCTCCGATTGAACTGAACTCACCATCCCTGCACGTCTGGCGATGACGGTGTGAAAGTGTCCGTCTGAAACCCTGACGCCCGTCATGAGCTTATATGAGCCGCTTCCCAGATTAAAGGAGAATCTCACTCGACCTTCTAAGATCTCCAGCGCCAGAAACTCGGCTTTATCTCCAGTCTGATTGTCATGTTGGTACATGAGCAGAGCGTTCTCCTTCAGCGTGGCAAACTTGATGTAGATGTAGTTGTTGTTGGGGTCCAGACTGGGAAACTCCATGTATGACAGCTCTTCAAATCCATAACTGTTCAGTTCACAGTGCTTCCCGAAAACACCTGAGGAGAGAAAATCATTCACTGACCGTCTGTGTGCTCATCCACATTACAAAAACATCCACAAGTGCAACACACACACACACACACACACACACACACACACACAGGCTTTGGTTGACTATCCCCGTGGGGACAGTCCATAGGCGTAATGTTTTTATACTGTACAAACTGTATATTCTATCCCCTAACCCTATCCCTAAACCTAAAGATCACAGAACACTTTTTGCATTTTTAGATTTGTAAAAAATATGAGGACCTCAATTTTGGTCCCCACAGTGACACGAGTCCCCATGTGTTGGTGTGTATTCAGGTTTAGGTCCCCACCGGGATATACAAACATGAACACACACACGCACACACACACACACACACACGCGCGCACACACACACACATACAGAGTGAACATGTGCACACACACACACATATACACAAAGACACACACAGACTTCATCACACAGACACACACACACATATACACAAAGACAATGTAGAGTTAATTCTCAACCGATTCTGACAGGAATCCAAGCCATTAAACGGGTTTACTTCACAGTAATTGATGATGGAGCACAGGTTTCCCTGAATTTACTTG
>NC_079895.1:1066208-1068708 GCF_024868665.1 Triplophysa rosa | reverse complement strand
TAATATTGGCATTAACTGACATAAACAAAGATTAATATGTTGAAAACTACATTGCCAATTGTGAGTTCATGTAAGCTAATGCACATCAAATGTTAACATGTACAAGTCATTTTCATTTAACATTATTATTACAAAATGCCAAGTTTTACCCACTAGAGGTCACTGTAACCTACCTCTTTAACAGCGACTCCGCCAGCTTGTTGCTGCAAAGTGAAAGAACCTTCCCATTGCTGCTCCTTGTGGGAAAATGTAGAAGAGGTCTGGACATATGAGGTGCCAGTAGTCATGCTGGTATAACTGGACTCTCCCACATAACCCTCCTGCTTCCATGGAGGAAGAACATCAGCACCCTGTGATACTTGTCTGTTGGTGGTGATTGGAGACTTTACTGGTCTGATTGGGGACACAGACAGTCTTGAAGGGGAAGCAGGTCTAAAAGTAGAATATGCACAAGATATGAAAAGGTGTTTTAATCATTAGGCATTGTATAAACTGACACAATTATATATAACCTCATCTATGCATTTTACATGAAGTTGGTAGCATTTAGTGCAACAAGCATTTATGCAATAATAAAAACAGGTGTTTAAATTTTTACCTGTGAGGTGTCTGACTGGGGGCTTTAACAGATCTCACAGGGGAAGGGGACTGATGGCGAGTAGCTGTGACCTTTGGCGCCGATGGTGTCGGCTTTGGTGGCACACGAGGAGGTGCTTTGTGAGCCAAATCACCATCTTCTATCTGCATTTCCATCATGGCTGTGGACTCAAAAGAGGCCTCCATTGTCTGTATAGGACAGATTAAGAGTTAATGTGTGACAATCATTTAACTTAACAGTCATCTATCTGCTTCATGTGTAAATTTGTCAGCATGTTGGTTACCTTTTCAACTCTAGTCTGTGAAATCTGAGAGCCTGACACGATAGTCTTGGTCTTCTTAGCAGGCACTGCAAGCTCCTCACCTGAAATTAGACCAAAAAATATTTTAAAAAAGCAAAATTTCATATTGGAAATAAAACAGAAGAGCACCAAAACATATCACACCTTGAACCAGAAGCTCGGCAGTCGAGCTAGCACGTCCACTGCTGTTAGATGCATTGACAGAATAAGTTCCTGAATCTTCCGGGAAAGCTTCAGCGATCAGCAAACTGTAAAGGTCTCCTTCTTGAACAATCTGAAAGTCAGCAGAGCTTTGAATCTCAGCTCCCTCTCTGTAGAACTTCACCACAGGTGTAGGGATTCCTGTCACTCGAACATCCAGTCTCACTTTGCTTCCTTGTCTCACGGTCACACTCTGTAGTCTCTGAATAAAGGTTGGTGGCGCAGTTTCCGCTTTGAGAAGAAAAGAAGAAAAATACATTTGTTTGACATTATAGCTCTAAAAAGAAAAGAAAAGAAAAGAAAAGAACGGTTTCTGTGGTGATAGCTACCTGTAACCAGCAGTTCAGCTGTGCTAGTGGCTTGTCCAGCGCCATTGGTGGCTCTGACAGAAAATCTTCCGCTGTGTGCGGCTGTCACGGCGGGGATCATCAGAACAGCGCGGCCATCGCTGAACGAGATCTGAGCGCCGGGCAGAGCGGCAGCAGTAAGAACCTGACCATCACGAAACCAGCTCACCTCTGGAACTGGATTACCTGTGACAAAACATTCAGATGCATTCTTTGTCAGCACTCATTTATAATTCAGTAGGCAAACGATGTGTTGTTTAATATCAAGATGAACAAAGTCTCTTACCACTAACTTGAGCCTCGAACGTTGCAGCACTACCCTCAAGTGCCACAACGCTCTGAAGCGGCTGTGTAAATGTTGGAGCTTGTGTTGACATGATAGAAGGCGCCCTATAAAGGAAAAAATCCAAGTAGTGAATTTTACATTGCAGTCACATTGATACAAGTATAAGTAACAGAGAAATTCTGTAACATTATAGGTTGTTAAATGACAAACTAGGTGGGTGTTAAAGACAAAACTGAATAATCACTATCCCACTCGACCCCCCATTCACACCTGGCTATCAGCAGCCTGTCATTTGTGAGATCAGGACAGCTTTGAATGCAAAGGTGTTGAGTGTCAAGTCAAGCACCCAATTAAACAGCTTCAACGTGTGAGAGGAGCAACTGTGAGCTTACTAGATGCAACTATACAGGCCATGATATTTTCCAGGCCCAAAATATCTACAGGATTTCCAGATGTATTTTACATGATCGCAGATTGTTGGCTAAAAGCACACTAGGCACAATATAAGACTTTTAACAGGCTTGCTCTCACTTTAAATCAACATTTGATATGTAATCCTGCCATGTGATTCCTCACGACAACCATTCACACACACCAGAGCAGACCTGATCTAAATCAGTGCTTCTCAACCAGAGCGATGAGGCCCACCAGGGGCCTTAAAATAAACTCCTAAAACATATGGTTTCAAATGTGACAAAACAGGCATTAAAATAAGCTCAAACAACCAGTTATGCCAAGCTCTGTAATATTGTTTAGGTAGAAACAGT
>NC_079895.1:1061208-1063708 GCF_024868665.1 Triplophysa rosa | reverse complement strand
CCGCGCCTCCGTAGCAGATACGGCAGTCTTTCCCGAGGCTATATAGTATTAATCCAGCACCCACGCTTGCCAGGCGCAGTTAAAGGAAGGTGACAAGCGTGACACATCCAGGACCTCCTGATGTTTCGCTCTCCTGCACACGGACATTAAAAGAGCCCTCGCTGAGCACCTTCAGTGCCCTGAAGTGACTCAAATTCGCCGGGAGGAGGTTTAGATGATAGAGACGAGACCGGTTCCCGCCTCTGCACTCCACTGTCACGCTCATTACAGAACATGAGAGACTGTGAGACAGGTTTTCTACCTGACAGCGACTGTAAGACAGCAGCAGAGCATCCTTCATGTTTGCCTGAGAAGAAGAAAGATGACGTTTAGACTCTTACAAAAACAAGCGAGGTGTCTCGCTCTTAAACATCACATGTGGTCGACTGCAAATCATGTATACTTAAAGTTCAAGGATACTGTATACTTACTGTAATGTAGCAAGTGTCCTGATATCAGTTCACTAGTAGTAGGTTATACTTGCAAGCACAATTAATTGCATCCAGAATAAAAGTTTGTGTTTACATAATAATGTATGTCTGTGCATATTTATTTTGTATTTATAAACACATACATGTTTATATTTAGGAAATATTTGCATATTAATATTTACATAATATAATTTAAATTATATATAAACATTTATTCATTTTTATATTTTTTTCTTAAATATATGTTTAAAAAAATGTATTAACAATTTAAAACTTCTATTCTGTATGCGATTAATCGTGAAAGGGCCTTTCTCAATTCCAAGAACACATCCGGGTACTTGTTCCGCATGCGCTCTCTGTTCTTGTGTTCTTGACTATTGGAACCGGACTTTGACAGTTATTGATGACGTATAGCGAGAACACAAGACCGCTGAAGAACGCATATTGAGAAACAGCCTAAGGCCGTGTTCAGACTTGACTTCTTTTTTGACAAGAAAAAGTTGAGAAAGGCGCTTTTTTAGTAACAAAAAACCCCCACTGATAGCGTTTGGTTACAAACAGCAGCCGAACGCCCTGACTTCAAAGACAGCTCACAGAAACAGATAGGCAGCGTAACGGAAGTCTATTTGAATTATAAACAGAGAGTGTCTTTGCAATAACTAATCACATGTTTAAAAACTACAATACTCATTTCTCGCTAGAAATGCAATCAGAAGTTCTTGAAAGTGAAAATTAAACTTACATTTATACAAAACTATGCTCCAACGGGTGTTTCGACTGCCATTTTATTTTATCGAGCTTCTTGAGCCTTCTCGACCAATCACGTTCCTCGCATGTTGTTATGGAAACGACAGGTCTCTGTCATTGGTTAGCAGTGACATAGGAGCTAGATGTAGGACGTTTTTTTTTTTCAGAAAAGTTGAACTTCTAAAGACGCTCTGAGCTGCAGAAAAAGACGCCGGCGCTGGTGTTAAAAAAACGTGGTTTACGATTATAATGTAAAACAGACGCTAGCAGCTTCCAAAAAGAAGTCAAGTCTGAACACAGCCTAAGGCTTTGTCCAAATACCCACACTTGCAGACTTTGCACTTGACTACTTACACAACGTTTTCCTGTATTAAAGCCTAAATTTAAGTGTAACAGTAGTAAACTAGTTTAGGTTTTCTGTAATACTGCAATAATACAGTACTACAAGTGAACTTATCATAGTTTACTAGTTCAATACGTATCACATTTTTAGTTGTTAAAAGCATAAGTATGTTCTCTGTAAACTAGTAGTTTAGTGTTTTTTACACTGCAAGTATACTTAAGTTTTAACTATGATGTTAAGTTCACTTTAAATATACTGCAATGCTCTTAGGTATAACACTTTATACAAGTACATTACAAATAGTGTTCTTGATGTAGATTTGAAGGAAATTCCTATGATCCCTAAAGATCGGCTTCAGTCCCACGTCAGTAGTCAAGTATACTTATATAAAAAAGAAATATATATAAGTTTAAAAGAAGTAAGCTAATAGCACACTTGAGTAAAATTATTATTTAAAGGTAGTTGTGTGTCACAGAAATCCTGCTCATCATGTGATGTTTTTGTTATGGTGACATTACCTCTTTCAACAATTGTATTCTTTCCATATCATGATGTAAATCTGAGTGAAACAGCTTCTGAAATGAGAGAAAATGTAGGGCGGATCATTGGAAGATGGGCGTTGCCAACAAAACAGAGGCATTTTTGAATGCGAGTTTGCAGTCAACCATGAGGATTATTCCCCACACCGGACTCACCATCGACACCCTCCCATGAAGCTCCGTCCTCGCGCCATTCCTCGTGACAGGAAGTGATGGGAAGTCGTTTCGATTATGAAAGATTACGAGGGCATGTGAATTAAAAATTATAAAGTGCACAGATTTATTCCTTACAATATTCCTTAAAAAATATGTTTTTTCAAATGAGATTTCATGCCATCTTTAATGAACACGATTGGTCAGTTTGAGGACAGAAGCCACACGGTTGAGGAGCCATGCTGTGG
>NC_079895.1:1043708-1056208 GCF_024868665.1 Triplophysa rosa | reverse complement strand
AATTACATTACGATTCGTTTCACTAGAACTTTTCTAAAATTACCATTAACGTATTTTACATGAAGTGCTTGCTATGCTAGTATGTATATGAGGCTATAGGTAGTGAAATCAAACAAATCTCGTTCTTACTGTTTTAGCTTACTATCAACTATAGCATAGAACTACGTGGTTAGCTAGCGCAAGCATTTACCGAACATTCACAACAACAACAAAACACAACAATCTGCAATGTTTTACATAGGCTAAGCGTTATTGTCCAGATATTGTGGTTGAATTTTTATATTGTTGTAATATAAATTGGTGGCGTTTTTATTATTTACTGTTGTTTTGTTGTTGTTTAGTTATCAAGTGTCGTTAATTTTAGAAAGAAAGAACTAACGTCAGTAATGAACTTACATATTTTCTAGTTACATATTAATTATATAAGGATTAATTATATATGTAAGATTTAAAAAAATAGATAAAAACTGCAACTGGAAGTGTTTCTGGACCAGTGTTTACATCTTGCAAAGAGGTCTTAGTATGACAATATTTTATCGTTTTTTTCTGTTTTAAAACAATTGCTTGTATAAGACCATTTTATTATTATTGTATTATTATATACTATACAAATTTTACTGTGTGTTTTGGTCTAAAATTTGTAATAAATGTCTGTAACAAAACGTACTTTCACAGCAATCTTATCTTCGGTTTTGTTTAGTATATTTAGAGAAACACATTACATTGTGTTAGGCATTGTTGTGCTTACAATTTATTGTATTATGCTATACATGTGCAGTTAATTATAGTTAATACAAACATTGTTATATTTTCAGTAATTCATATTGTTATAATTATGGTGTTAATTATAATTATGTGGTCAATATTTCAAGCATGTTGTTTGTGCACTTAATGTATTTAACATCATACAATACAGTTAAAACACTGGCATTAATTCATTATTAAATATGTTACTTCAATTTGTCACAACAGTAAGAAATACAAAAGTAACTGTCAGCGTGGGACTGGGACGCCCGAGGGGAAGTACAGCGTGACTGGTACTAAATTAATTAAGAGATATTACATTTTTTACACAAAATCTAAAGCATCATGGACACTATAATTGTAAGAAATTTACAGAGCTTTTCACAATGCATAACATTTTAAAGTATTATTACAGAAAGACTATACTATACTGTCTATATTGTCAAGTCTGTTACAACATTTGTTCAAATTCATTCTGTTTTAGTCTTCATGAACACATTAAGCAAGCCAAATGCAACCATGACAAGTCAAGAAAACTCCACAAGATTTAGGTAGTTGAGAAAACTTCATAGAAGAAACCAGGCTACACTGTGGGGATATCTCAGATGCCCAGCGGTCATTCCCCAAACACACAAACAAAAAAGGTGGGATTAGTACACATCATGTATGTCTTGGCATAATAAGGTTTGATCTTACTCTATTAAGATCTTATGCAAGTAAGATCGTACTTAATAATAACATTATGTGGAAGTACATTTGATACGTACCTTGAAGCAGGCGTCCCCAGGTTGGGTCCTGGAGGGCCAGGGTCCTGCAGAGTTTAGCTTCAATCAAACACACCTGACGCAGCTCAAGTCATTTCTTGTGGAGTGTGTCATTAAGATCACCAGATAGATTCTCCAACATATCAACACAGCAAGAGAAGTGAGTTCTGAATCGTCAAGCTTTTCTTTTGTTCTCCGACAGTGTTAATTTCATATTTTTGACATACTGTTAATGTTTTGCAGAAATCCTTTGCCTACCTTTGGACTGCAACAATGTTTAAAGGGATAGTTCACCCGAAAATGAAAATTCTGTCATAATTTTTGTCAGTTTCTGCCTTCTGCAGAACACAGAAGAAGATATTTTGAAGAATGTTGGTTACACCATTGTTCTGTTGTTCCATTGTTTGGTTTGCCACTTTCTTCAAAATATCTACTTTTGTGTTCTGCGAAAGAAAGAAGTCGTACTGGTTTGAAATGGCAAGAGTGTGAGTAAAGATTACATTTTTTTTTGTGAAATCCAAAATTTGTCCAAATCTGTTCCTGGAGGGCAGGTGTCCTGCAGAGTTTATCTCCAACCTGCCTGCAAGTTTCTGCTGGGCCTAGTGACAATGCAAGATGAAAAGTTTGGGGTACTGAGATGACCTTCCAGGCCTTTGATTGCCACCACTGGTTCCATGTGGGTTTTACGGAGCCCTGATGAATCCCTTGGAAGATGTCCTGAAAAGTCATTTGTATCGCATATTGGTGGTTGAGTTGTAACGCGACCGAGGCAGTTTTTCCACGAATTAAAGAAACTAAGATGATAGAAGTGTACAGTACACCAGAAATATTGTTATAGTGTTTTGATTTGTTTGGTGCAACACAAGTCAGTTTTTTACCTGTTTCACGGACCCTGGCGGTGCAATGGCTGATTAACGCACTGAAATGAGTTTCCTATTACATTTCCATAACACGTGTAAAATTATTTTTGTTTATCGCAACTCAATTTTTAAGATGAAATACGTTGTTTTTTTACTCTTTATGCATAAATGCAAATACTTACGTAATAATTCCCTATTGTCATTTTTTAGTTGAGTTAGATTCTGTTTGTAGCTTAACCAACAATTTTTTTTAAATGATAAGACATAAAATGTCTAACACTGTCAGCTTTGTTCAACATTATATATTCCTCTGGCATTTTTATTTATTCTACTTTATTATTATTAGCCTATTATTATTATTATTTGTAGATTCTTTTTACTGTTGTTCTGTGTTCACACAATTCTGTAAGTTGATTCTGGCATTAATAAATAAACTATTTTCGCTTTATAACTGTTATTTCAAGACTTGCAAGGATAGTTATCATAATTTTAATATTACAATATAACGTACTGTTATAAATATTAGATGTTTCACAGCTGATCTGTTTCAGTATATATTCCTCACCTGTTGCAATAAACAACAATTCAGCTCTATGGCGTATTTTAGGTTTACAGCATGCTTTGGGGTTTTCATATATAAGAGCTTAATATATTGTTTGTTTGTGATTTTTTTTACCTATGTGTGAGCTATATAAATGAAATAAACTAGTAGTTAATACATAATACGGTGATTATTCCATTGGCACGTGGACTGAAGTTATATTTAAACAACATTAATACAAGATGGCTTATGAAAATGTTTATGAAAAACAGAAGGTTTCCAAAGAATTTGACTTATTTCAAAGTCACATTGTAAAAAATGTATAGGCCTACGTCTTAATTAAAAAAGAAGATAGGATGGGATAGCAAACCAAACAGAGTGTTTATTTTAAATAAAAGATTAAAGATGCCATTTAAGTTTAAGAACATCGATCATATCAAAATCTATAGCTTTTAGCCCACTTTCTTCATTGTCTTTTATTTTTTAACATTTATTTTATTAATTGTTTTAATCTTATTTGTTGAAATTGGCAATGGAAAACCAGGGTAAATTAACCTTGAAATACTCCATTTTTTGTTATATTCTTCAGTATTGCATTGCAATGTCCCTCTGCAACCAGAGAAATTGTTCTAATATCATCATCTAATATTAATTTTATATTAAAATAATAATATACTATTATTGCTATTACAACAATAAAAATGTCAAAAGTGTTTTTTAAAAGCACAAACACTGGTGTGCCTTCTACGTCAAGCTTCGATAAAATGCTTAAGTACTATTTTTTAACATTTTGAAACCTAAAATCTCTTTTTTTGCAAGCTTTTAGTATGTACAGAGGTTTAACTAGCTCTGGAACAAGCCAACGTAGCTTCGGATCATTCATATAACAAGATATCGCGATAACATTCTTTTTATCAGCCATTTAAACTAGCTATCAATCGGGGTCCTAAAGGGAACCGAATTCGATGGGGGACTCGATACCTCAAGACAACGGTCTAGTAAGAGCGCATGGCAACGTCATTACTGTTTCCGCCTCCACGGTTACTTTAAAGAGAGAAGTCATGTGTGACCACAGAAAACTAAATAAAAGAGCACCTCCTATTGTTCATTTTATTTTCAGTCATGCATAATAATGTTGTGCATAACAACGCAACAGTTCATTTTTAGCTCAGGTCCATTAAATAATATTAACAGATACAACTTTTCATTTTAATAATGCCATGTACCATATTATAAATCATTATACATATTTAATTATTCATTTTCTGCAGTTTTTGTCTTTTACTACATAAAAATTATGTGAAGAAAGTGCTGACTGGATTGTTGATGATCGCTGTTCTTTGGGAACTGTGCAAAGGAATGTGGGTGATTTCAGGCAGCGAAGATACCGTTGTTGTATCCTGCAAAACAGCCTGAACGAAGGACACAAAGCCAAAGCTTCCTTCCCAGCATACTTCTGTTTGAGATGTCCTTCGGCGGCACTTGGTGGCGTGGCAGCCGAGATTCGCAACCTGCCCAGTGCCCAGGACGCGTCCTTGCGTTTGAGAAACACCCCTTGTTTCGGGGATACTCGCGCATGCCTACAGACTGAACGTGTAATACGCATGCGTATGACGTCATCGTTTTTGGAAAACGCCACCTTCAGAGTTTACACGTCGGAAACGATAATGCCTTCGTTTTAAAACCTTGCACTTTGAGGCCCGTTTTCAAAAGTTTGCATTTTCAGTGCCCCAAAACGCCATTTTCGTGTAAATGAGCAGCCAAACGCATAAAAGTTGTCCGTTTTTAGTTGAAAATTGGTCCGGCTACACGGTCTCCTGTAAACGGCCTCTAATTTGATGCTTAGATGAAACACAACTTAGCTATGAAAGAGAAACCCCTGCAAGCGATAACGCTTTCCTCCGGGAACATTCAGAAGGCAAAGTAAAAGCTCCACACGAACGAAAGCAAGTGCGGATATAAGAGAAAGCAGCTGTCAAAATCAGCACTTGATCTCCAGACAAAGTTCATAAAGAGGAAAAGTAAATGCGTTTTAAAATCCGAACAACAATGGAGAGGCGGTGATCGAGGCTCTGAAGAACAAACCCCAGGGAAGGTTCTGTACTTAAGACTTACTACTATCTCATTATCTTTCACTCCACACACATCAGATATGAGCAGCCATTTGTCACGGGCATCAGACTGCCAGCGGGCATCAGACCAACACTTCTGCAGCTCTGCTGTACATAATTGCCATATGGACGGCGTTTTGAGCCAGAGCGAAGACTAAACCCCCGCTGGGCAGATTCCCCAGATAGTTCAATGAATTTTTTTATCTCATTTCCATCTAATTTACAGCAAATCATTATACAGAACATTTCTAATTAATTTACAGGACGGATCTGATTTTGATGTTTTTTCTTCACCTCATTTGTGAAAGTTACGTACGGCACGGTATGAACTGGCAAAGGATTCTTGTCGGTAACTGTCACGTATGAAACGGCCGTTTAGTGAATGTGTGAGAACGGAGAGTTCACGGTGCTCCAGTTCCGCGGTTTAATTAACTTTACGCTATTTAATTAACCCAAGAAAGCACAGAAATAAAGAACACGTGAGCGCTCGTGTTCGGCTATTACTGCATTTAATGAAACTATTTCATGTGACTCGAGACAACGTTTTTTTCTTGAAAATCTATTCCAAAATATTTCACACTTTCCACAAACAGGAATAAATAACATGAGGTTTGCTTGTTAGTATTTACATGAAAATTACCTTTAATATAGACATAACAATCAAATAAAAGTCACAATAAATAAAAAAGCAGAATGAGTAACAGGTGCATCATACAATAACTTGGTTTGTATTTGTACATTTCTCAAACTTAATTTTCTTATGAAAAAATACTATAATATTTTATATTGACTGTAGTCGACTGCATTAAATATAGTAAATTGATCAACTATAGTAAATACTGTAGTATACTATTTAAAACACTACACTGCAAAAAATGCAAATATCTAAACATTCTTAAATCAAAATACAATTACTTGACAAGAAAAGTGACCCAAGATGTTTGGTCTGGAATTAGGTAAATTTATGGTAAAAACAAGCAAAAAATCTGCTAAATTCAAGTTTATTTTTTTTACCATAAATTTACTTAATTCTTATATTATTTTTCATGAAACAAGACTTAATTGATTTAAGAAGTTTTAGATATTTTCACTAAAAACAAGACAAAAATGCTTAGTAAGAATGTCATTTTTGCAGTGTATAATATCAGTTTACTATAGTGTTTTTCATGTGGGATTACAGCTATTCTCACAAGCGATGTAAAAAGTGTCATCGTATCTGTAATGTTTAGATTTATTATGTGTTATCTGCTGATAAACAGGCCGTGTCAGCGTGGCGAGAGGACTGAGCCGGAAGACAAGATGACATTTGTTCTGTAAAGTGTAATATCAGATTGACTGAGACATGGGCTGAGCTTCCTTGAGGCCTGAAACAGTGTTTTGAATATGATTCTGTCGACAGAGTAACACAAAAAAATGTCACATGCGTACAACACTCTTCTCACAATCAATCCTCTTTCTAAACGTCTGTTTTTCAGTGTTTCTGTGTGCATCTCTCCTGATTCGTTTATTGATTTAAATGCCATTTGCATCCTTCTGTCCCTCTCTTGGACACACGCCACGGTAAGAAACTGTCCTCTGACAGCCAACGTGACATCATGTCCTCAACATTGTGGTAAGTGGCTCACTGGCAGGAACTCAGAGCCATTAACAGAAAGATTCAGCATCAATTCCCACCTGGTGAAATTATCCGAGCGCTGCTGTTGTGCCCTTGAGCTAGAAGTTAACCCTTCACTTCATCCGCTCATGTGATGCTCTCTGTGTGTACAGAATCAAAAACACACACACACACACACGCACACACACACACACACACACACACACACACACAGACATACCGTATCTCTAGTAGATATTCGTCTGAAAGGGAATGTTGAAGCATGCGTCACCTTTTGTTCATTTTTACATCACTGATGAGAAAAGTTTAGGTATAAATTTCCTAAATTGGAACATCAGAAGAAAATGAACAACACGCACATATTAGTTGTGAATTGAATAATACTTTTCACAATAGTGTCATTTCAAAGCTGTTTTGCAGAGAATTCATGTCTCGAGATATAAAAACCCAGACGCAATGATTGCATGTTGTGATTGTGATTTTAATGTGAAATTTGGCAGTTTGTATATTGTCAAAAGCATTTTAGTATTATATGAACTACTATAAAAAGCACTGAATGAAAAGTCCCTGTGGATGTAGACTCGCGCTCATGTTCACATGCAGACGCAACAGAGAAATTTAGCTGACAGTTTTTGCCAAAATGATCCTAATATTGGAGCTCCATGTGGGTCACCGGGAGGCAGCGGCTGGAAATATTCCAATCTCAGCTTGTCTTGTGCGTTTGACAGGCCTATCAGGTGTGTTCGCTATTGCCCGACCTCATTCTGTCACGCGCACCATCTCTCCTCCTGCTCAAGTCGAAAGTGTCCCAACGCACAACACGTGTACAAATGCATTATAATAGGCCAGTCATCAATCAATCTGAAGGCAAATCCACCGGCGTCTCCAATCGAACGCGTTTCCGCCGACGACTGAAGGATGGAGCGCAGACATCAAAGGTGGGTGAGCTTCGTCCGGGTGAGCGCGAGGCCGGGCCGTAATCGTTTCCGTCACGCGTAATTCGTCGAAAGTAAACTTTTAGCGGCCACTTCATTATTCTGCTTTGCACGAGCGCTTACAGATCATTATATCTATATTTGGCCCTCGCAGTCTGGCCAATTACACACCGAGTTTTATCCGCAGAACCCGCGGCAAACACCTGCGATGATTCATCACCTGAGTGTGTTCATGTGAAAGAAGCGCGCGGCTCTCGTCGTAATGACCGATTGACTCGACAGACCCTCAGGAGTAAATCACGCGCAGCATCTTCTACACAATAATAAGCTCACTTGTAAGTCAAAACGTTGTCTGGAGAGGCGACTACACTGAAAAACAATCAACAGACAAGCTTCCACACGCTCAGAGTCCACCGGTGGGCCGTGACCCTAAAAACAATAAAAAGCCTTATAGATTTTTAAGAGGGGAGAGAAATGTTTTGTCGACAGTGTTTTGCTGAAATGTCACTTCATCCTGATCTCAACCCTGCTAAATGTATTTTTGATTGTTTAAAACAATGCCAAAGACCTACCTTCTATTTTATCAAATCTATATAAGATATGTAAATCGTACAACCCAGTCTCAAGGCAGTTCGTGGCATAGGCATGAAATTTGGAATCTATTGATTCGAGTTCATGGACGCAAATTTCCCCCTTTTTTCGTGTCACGCATGTGTATGTACCAGGGCCGTAGCTAGTGGGGTGAAAGGTGGGGACAATTCTAGAATTGAATTCTAGAAAAAAATCCAGGAATTATACTATATAGGCCCATGTTCTGTGAATAATTCTAATATTTTATTAGTTGTATAACTGAGATATTATGAAAACCACAAAAAAGCATGCAATTTGCTTAAAGAAATTTTCTAATATCTGCGCCTCTACCCTCCCGAAAAAATGGTTTAGTCTGATACGAAGTATTCTCAGAAGTCCCACCCCAGCTCATGAACAAGACGACCAATCAGAGTTGAGACGTCAGATGAAGTTAGCGATGTACATGTTGACTGATATGCGGGCCTCCATTCTTGCATGATGTACAGAATATGATATGTGTGCGTGGGGGGCCCACATCAATATTTTTTCAGGGGGCCCCCAATCCTCTAGCTACGGCCCTGGTATGTACATTTATATATTTATAACCTGATATCAAAAGAAGTCGTACATATTTTATGATGTGCTAACTACCTTATCTCACCCCGAACCCTATAATCACAGCTGCAAAGCCTAATTTTGCTAAAACCGTGAGTTTTTACGAGGTGGCAAAGCAACGATAAATGACCCCGCCCCTAAACCTGACGTCACAGGAAAAGGCAAACATTACAAAACATACCAATGAGATCGTAGCAAATAGGAATTCACAAGAATGAGCCACCTTGTAAAAGAGGTATGAGTTCCCATCAGATTGCGTTGATATATGAAAGATACCGCGTATAAACTAAGTGAGACTGAAAGTCGTGCTGGGTCACACGAAAAAAAGGGGGAAATTTGTGTCGATGAACACGAATCAATAGATTACATTTCTTGCCAATGTCAAGAATTCCCTTGAGACTGTTAAATCGTATTGCTTGAATTCATAAATCCATCTCGTAAAATAGTTAGAGATTGTGATGGGATTGTGTTGGTCGATTTGGTTACATGGCGCATGCTAATACAATATTTGGCAGGTTTCGTCAAGTCGCACTTCTAAAAATGTCTATGCATTGATAAATCTTAAACTGATGTCCGTAACATTTGTCTGTTTTTCTCCATGCTTGAAGCTGCACAGTTAAATTGCTTTTAACTTTTAACCTAAATAACGTCACTTTCCCACGTGAACGCGCCAAAACACGCTCCTTTGAGAGGCAAAACACTCAGCAAAATGGCTGCTTACAATATTAGGAAGAGCAATTCCGCGTGACATGTCAGTGTCCAAGGACATCTGGTTCCTTTGTATAAGTCATAAGGATCACCGTCGAGTCCAACTGCTTTTAATTTCAACATATAATTGTGTGCTGTAGTCCCGGTTTCTTTGTTTCTCCTATTGAAAGCAGCCATTCTGGTGCGTGTTTTACCACTCAAGAGAACGTGTCCCGGCGTGTTCACGTGGGAAAGTGACCTCAGTGCACCTCTATACCCAAAATTACCCGACAGCTCAAAAATCATTATTATAATCTTACCGTTGTTGTGAATCGCAGACAGTTTTCAAAACTGATTTTATTTGACTTTCTCCATCACTGATTTTTAACAAAAAAAGTCACAGCCAACTCTAAAATGTTGAATTATTCCCAATCTTCATTATATGAGCAACATTTGCAAAGCAAAAAGTGCTTTAACTCGTTCGGTATTTACACAAACAAAGAAGGTGACATGTAACACCAGACGTTGCTCTTCACGATGTAAGACAAGCACAGTTCGTAAGAAAAGCGTTGCGTTTTTCATCAATATTGTTGGAGGAAGAGTGTTGTTTGGCAGAACTGAGGGTGTCAGACGGCGGCTCTGTGACCTTTGACCTCATGAAGCTCTGTTTCTCCTCCTGAACGACAACAGAATGGGATGAAGGACAACAGCGGAGAGACGTCTGTCAGAGAAACGAGAGAACAGAGGTTCAACAGGATCGTCATTTAAAAACCGCGATTAACGTGAGACGCAGCCAGACGTCTGCAGAATAACACGAATAACCGTATGCAAATGACGTGCCTGAGCAGATTAACATGAGGAATTAGACGTGCTTTATGGAAATGTCGTACGCAAGGTCACTTTTACGTGAACAAAGTGAGAAGAAAGCACAGATCACCTGCCGCCACATCCAATATCCTGAGCTACACAACAGGGATTCATAATTCATCCGTAAACAAAGTGTGCCAGAGAGAAAGCTGCCTGAACCAATTTAAGCGTGTCATTCATGTGTAATGGCTTTCACTGTCACGTTTACAGCCGATGCCAATCAAAATGCAAATGAATTCTGTTTAACGCCTCGTGTTGTGTCAATGAGCGGGATTGGGTTTTATTTACCTGTAAAAACTAACAGACTGTTGAATGTCACCTGATCCACACCAGCAGCCCACCAATCATTGAAAAAAGCTTCAGAATATGAATTTAATATCTAGAAATATTATAAAATAATCACTTGTGTTTTGA
This sequence comes from Triplophysa rosa, assembly GCF_024868665.1. NCBI lineage: Eukaryota > Metazoa > Chordata > Actinopteri > Cypriniformes > Nemacheilidae > Triplophysa > Triplophysa rosa. The sequence continues at coordinate 1,045,485 of NC_079895.1, read as the reverse complement.
GAATGAGAATTGTGGAGCTTGCTCACACGTATTGTTTCTTTTCAGCAGAATTGTTTTTCGCTAAAACTACTTAAAATATGATATGAGAAAATACTGCAGGCCAACAAAGAAAAGAGGAGAGCGTCTCACTTTGAAGTGGTTTTTGAATCTTCTGCTGACCAAATACAGAGCCATGGGGTTAATGCAGGAATTCACAGACGCGGTGTTCAGACCAATATAATCCAGAATGAGAAAAGTGCTGTAATACACAATATTATCACAATCATAATGTGTGTGTGTGTGTGTGTGTGCGTGTGTGTGTGCGTGTGTGTGTGTGTGTGTGCGTGCGTGCGTGCGTGCGTGTGTGTGCGTTCATGTTTGTATATCCCGGTGGGGACCTAAACCTGAATACACACCAACACATGGGGACTCGTGTCACCGTGGGGACCAAAATTGAGGTCCTCATGGGCACAAAAGCTTATAAATTGTACAGAACAATATTTTTTACAAATCTAAAAATGCAAAAAGTGTTCTATGATCTTTAGGTTTAGGGATAGGGTTAGGGATAGGGGATAGAATATACAGTTTGTACAGTATAAAAACATTACGCCTATGGACTGTCCCCACGGGGATAGTCAACCAGACATGTGTGTGTGTGTGTGTGTGTGTGCGTGCGTGCGTGCGTGCGTGCGTGCGTGCGTGCGTGCGTGCGTGTGTGTTTTATAGTATGTCTTTTGTAAGTCTCACCTCAGTAAGTTACACCGGTCGGGGTCACGTTCATCATAGATGGTGAATTTTAAGATTCTGCTGAGATGAAGAGGAAACCAGCAGACGGCAAACACGAGAACCAGACAGAAGACGCTTCTGGCCACCTCGTGTCTCTGTCAGACATTCACAAACTCACTCATCCCTCATTTACACATGTCATCAGAGCTGACACAAAACCCTCTTGTTACATGCTGTCATTCCTCTTATAGTTTTCTTCAGTGCTCTTTACATCTGGTTAAAGGAGAATTCCACACAGTTTGTCCCGATCTCTTCAGTGCTGTCTGTACAAATCTCTGTGCTTTAAATAACCTTCCATCCAGATTAACATCATACATCCTTCAGATTATGAGACTTCATCAAAATTGCAAAGCAGAACTTCAGCTCCGAATTCTTTGATTTTATGACCACCGAGGGAATTATTAAAATCTGATGGACGATGAAATAAATCATTTAGGGGCGGTTTCCCGGACAGGGCTTAGTCTCAGACTAACTTAAATGTTAGAGAGGTCTTGATCGAAAACAACTTGCTCTGGCAGTACTGTTTTGTTGTAAAGTATGCTTTTAAAACTACTTAAATATCCTAATTTAACTAAGGCCTAGTCCTGGTTTAAAATAATCCCTGTCTGGGAAACTACCGCTTAAAGTTCAGGATTTTCAACTTTTTTTATTTTAATTTAATAAAAAAGAAATACACTTAGTAATGGTACTTTACTTTAGTATTAATTACTATTGTGTACTAAAGTATACAACAGTTTACTGTAATGACTACAGTATTTTTTCATGCGATATCTACTGAATATCGCCGCCGTCCTTCTAAAACCTTGTACCTCCATTTTTTTTTTTTCGCCATAAATCATTATTATTAGTCGGTCTGTATGTTTCTCACTGGGTTTTGCAAATATCGGAGCATTAAAACTGTGCTTGTCAACTTTGACAACACAGTATTTGAGCATTTAAAAAGTACAAGCGAAAAGAACTGCCAATGGGGTAAGAAATACTACTCATGAAAAAGGTCGTTTTTGCTTGTTTT
>NC_079895.1:1011208-1038708 GCF_024868665.1 Triplophysa rosa | reverse complement strand
GTATTGGGTTTGACACGCAAGCTGAAAGCCTAAACAAACAGAAAAATCCTGAAATCAACTCTTCATCTCCAAATTGAAATATGAAGATTTTATAATGGTTTACTCACACTCAAGTCTTTCTAAACCTGCTTGATATTCTGACTTCTGGGAGCATAAAAAAGACATTTGAACGAATGTTAGAGAAAAGACAAAGGTTACATGCACATCTTTACCTTCAGCAAATAACAACTTCGACTGATGAGACAAACTGCACTTACGAGTTGTAAAGAAAGCAAATGAGATTTGATTTAGTTCTGACTGTACTGTAATGTGAAGCATTGTGAATGTTTAAAGCAGATGCCAGAATTAATCTGGCACAAATTTGAATTAGCCATGCGGTCATTCAGCAACATTCTAACGTTTCATTCTGCATGCATGGAAATGCCCAGAAGATGGCCCGTGAGATCACAGAGCCCTCGGGTTCAGACGTGTCAGTGTATCTGCCTGAGGCTCGGCCCCATGCAAGCGCACGCAAGAGGCGACAGCTGCAACACAAAACCCAGGTGACGCAGGAACAGCTGGTCCACATCACTGTGAAGGTGAGAGAGACAACACATTCAATCGCTCATCAACCATCACAACACACTCCTCCGAACGCCAGCGCGTGTGCGACATCCACCGAGAATCAGCATTTATAACCTGCATTTGCATTTTCTGATGGAAATATCCAGCCTGTAAACAAAGGTGTCAAACATCAAAGTGGTCAAATCACCAGGGAACAACATCTCCATCTTCTGAGATAAAAGGTTCATTATATACATATATTTATAGCATTTTTCATAATTCTGCATTGTTGCAAAGCCGCTTTATAGGAAACACATCGTAGAATAGGGGGTATAATGATGCATTTTTATCTGAACTCGACTTAGAACCCAAAAGATAGCTCTTCTATGGCATCGCAGTAAAAGTGCAAGGAAAAAATAGATTAAATATGAAAAGTCACGGAAACCGAAAAAGATATCCACTATGCAATACACTACAAACAAACTTTCAAAGCTCAAAACGCCTGCAAGACAAACGCTCACGTCTGTCTGTTCTGTACATCACATCTTATCACATTCATACGACTTTAAAGAGGTCATGTCATGTGCATTTGTGTAAAGTAAAATGACATTCAATCCAAAAGCATCCTGAGCATCAGATGTAGAGAGTGATTGATTGTGATATATATATTTAAAGTAAATGCAGCTGAAGGACGCTTCTGTAGCCGCTCGTATGCTCGGAGAAAGAAAGTAAAGATCACAAATCCCTGTGCAAAAAGATAATAGAACATTTTAATTCAATACGTAAAGAGAGGACAAAAACACGCACATCAATCTCAAATGGGTGCTCGACCAAGAGAGTATATCGAAGCTCCAAAAATAGATCAAAAAGACTTTATTATTTTAAAGACTTTCGCATGGCGCGTGACGTTTCGAGCACACAGGCTCTTCATCAGATATTAAATATCAAATATTAGGAAAACATTTTAAAAGGTGGACAAACAAAAACAGCACAGAGGAGACTGATCTGCAAAATAAAGCTCTGTTCATTGAGGTGCGGAAAAATAGATTTGTATATTTTTTCAGAAGAGTAAAACAACTGTTATGAGCTGCTGTGAGCCTTTACTTACAGGTTCAATAATATATATTCTGAGATCTGTATCGGGTCTATGAGGTGAAACTCTACATTTAAAGGGACACTTCACCCAAAAATGAAAATTCTGTCCTTTACTCACCCTCAAGTTGTTTCAAACCTGAATACATTTCTTTGTTCTGATTAACACAAAGATATTTGGAAGAATGTTAGCAATTTTCGTTTCTGGGATATCATTGACTACCATATTTGGAAAAATGACAACGGAGGTCAAAAGCGCCACATAACTGTTTGCTTTCCTAAATTCTTCAAAATATCCAATTTTTTGTTCAACAGTACAAAAAATATACACTATTTATGTTCTACTATGGGAGGGAATGATGTCCCAGAACTGAAAATTGCTAACATTCTTCCAAATATCTTTCTCTTTGTTCAACAGAATAAAAGAAATGTATACAGGTTTGGAAGAACTCGAGGGTGAGTAAATAATGAGGATTTTTGGGTGAACTATGCCTTTAAATCAGAGCCTAATTTATATCTGTAACGCAAACAATGTGAGGTAAATTAAATGTCAAACTGTCTGCTTCTTTAAATCCATAACCCGTTTTAATAAAAGAACATCATTAAAAAAAGAAAAGTAATCATTCTCTTGTAGATTCACACAGATATCACAGACAAGCCTTCATGAGACACATGATGAAATTAAAGACCCTTCACATGAAATCCTTGGTTTTATTGTCGTTTGTGTGTTTAAGAATTATTAGTCACATAAATCAGCCGCAGTTATTTTCTTACTATACTGTTGCTTATTAATAGTATATCCTATTTTACTTCACTATCACAAACAAACATCAGAATCAGAAGCGTTTGTTAGTTCTGTTCTGTTGTTGCGGTTCTTTATCTTTGGATGAAAAGTCCGACAGCTGAGTTATGGAAGAAAAATGCCATCCCATAATGAGATAGAAAAGATTTATATCGGCTCCGCGTGCAGCATTCTAATGCAGTTTTTAAAAGAGCGCATTTTTCAGTTTTTTCAGTTTTTTTCAAATCTCACTTCCAAATCAGCGCTTTCAGTTTCTGATACTAATGCTTGAAAAGTGTGCGTGTGTGTTTCAGAAACTACAATGGAAGACATGAAGCAGAAGGTATTAAAACGTGAGCTTTTTACTTGAGTTCAGGTCAGTAAAGTATTTACATGAAGTGATCACATTCACTCAGGTACAAAATAGAAAAGCGTTCATGCCAAACAGGAAGTGAATTATATGTGAAACTTGACAATTCTTCACCGATCTTCTTCCCAGTTTTGGTAGTTATGAAGACGTTTGTCCTGAGAAAACTATCAACAGTTAAACTCCCAAGACATCCAAATGTCCCATGATCAAGAGAAAAATGCAGAAATCCATTAGCCTGATGCTTCAAGTGCATACGGGGAAAAGAAAGGACACGTTTACCCTGTCAATATTTACTCCTGTCATTCCAAACCCAATGCCGCTTTTGTTTTCGCTAAAAGACCGATCTATACAAAGAACACATCACGACATCTGTCAGGATCCATAAAGACAATACAAACACAAGAAAAGCATTGCATGGCAAGTCTTCTAAAGCTTCACGTGAGACACAAAACACAACTGTAGGTCTTCTCCCGGCACCAATGAGCCATTTTCAACCAAACACTGACGGAAAAGCTTCTTCAGAGGAAGATTGGGAAGTCTTTTCCTCTCACAAAACTATTGTATATATGGAATATAGTGCAAGTATAATCTGATGTGTGATGTTTGGAATGACAAAGAATAAATAAAGACTATTTCTATTTTTTGGGTAAACCATTCCTTAATAATAATAATAAATATATCCTGCACATCTTTACCTTTAAAGAGAATCACCCATGTCAATATCTATTCTTTAAACCTTCCGCAAGCCTCCTGTCTGTGTGACATCACACCGCTCCAGCGCGTAGCGGTGAATGCAAAGACAAACACCAGCACATCACCATCAGCTGAGATCTCTTCTGCCTCACGTCATTTAAATCTGTACCAAAACCACAACCGAAGAAAATAACCATCAAGCATCTCGAAACTCTTCAGGCCTCCAATGGCCAGCATACTGTCTTTGGTGGCAAAGTCGATGACTTGTTTGTCTCATAAACTTTCTGGGAGGTTTGGGACGAGGCCGACACGATGAGCTCGTCTCCCAGCGCGGGTCAGAGGACGGAAGAACTTGAGTCCAGGGCTACTTCACAGACAACAACAAATTGATCTGTGTGATAAGAAGAAAAAATCCAATTTTACTGTCAACAATACTTAACCCTGATTGGTCAGCAGCACATGCTTAATACACACCATCAGCAGGTGTGATGTGCCATTAAAGGGACAGTTCACCCAAAAATGAAAATGCAGTCCTCATTCACTCACCCTCGTGTAATTTCATACCTCTGTTTTTTCTGATGAAGACAGAGAAAGATATTCGGAAGACTGCGAGTCATTTTCAGTTCCGGGACATCATTGACTACCATAGCAGGAAACATTAATGGTGGATAAATGTGCCCCAGAACTCTTTGTTTAACTAAATTCTTGAAAATATCTCATTTTGTGTTCAACAGAACCACAAAAAATGACAATAATGTCTTCCTACTATGGTAGTGGATGATGACCCAGAACTGAAAGTTGCTAACATTCCTTCAAATATCTTCTTCTGTGGTCATCAGAACAAATACATTTATTCAGGTTTGAAACATTCTGAGGGTGATTAAAGGCTGATAGAATTGTCATTTTTGGGTGAAGTATCCCTTCATCATCAGTTCACATGTCAGGGACTAGATCCTCGACCTTCTGATGTCAGTCAAAACAAAAACAAGATAATAGCGTGTATTATAACTTTAAAGTGGTCATTATCTTGCAGAACTGCACCTGTTCCATTGAAGGACATGCGATGATCTGCAGGTCCTCGCCGCTGTACTCCTCCTGCAGTAACGCATGCAGTCGCTGAAACACCTGCTGGATGTTGTTCTGACGGACCGAGTGGAAATGTTCACATCATTCATCTCTGTCACATGACGATGACATCACAGAAATCAGGAAATGTTACTTACCCTGACCGGCTTAAACAAGATAAACTCTGTGTCTTTATTGGCCAGATATAAAGACATGCTTTGTAACGTGCCGGGCAGCTTGTTTTTCAATATCCGATATGTTGCCATCACGACGTCATTAATTTTGGCTGAAAGCAAAAACAGAAATATGAAAACTCACTGTTGTAGAAAACAAAGCGGACTGATTTGGGATCATGAAACATTTGGGTTCAGGACTCACCGGGTTGAGCCCAGGGCTGCTGGGAGAGATTGTATGTCGGTCCTCCTTGAACGGCCATCGTCCTCAGAGCGTCCACCTGTGAAGAGTAGAACCATGAGCACCGGCATGAGTGTTAACGGGTTTGAAACGTGTCAATTATTTACTCGCATACATGAATGCACTGCATCTGACCCTTGACACAGAACCATCACACTGAACATACAGAAACAGATTCATCTACACTCATCTGTATCTACACCAGCTTTGTGCTTAACTTTTTGTTGTCCCTCAGGAGAGAATCTGTGTGTGTGTGTGTGTGTGTGTGTGTGTGTGTGTGTGTGTGTGTGTGTGTGTGCGTGTTTCACCTTGGTGAGAAACTCTTCCAGACTGCCGACAAACATGTGCGTGCGCTGCTGGATGAACTGCTCGCATCCAGCCTTCAGGTGTCGATCCACATCCTTCTTTGAGTCGATGTAATGCTCTTTAATCTCCGGCGATCCCTGAGGAGAGAGCGTTAACACACCATGAATCATTCATCAGGAATCAGGAGAGAGAATCAAACTCAATCAGACGAATAAATAAAGGCTGAAATGACCTCTAGTAGAAACTCAAGGATGGCGTTATGACTGTTGAGACGGAAGAATTTGGGCACAGTCATGGGGTTGAAAATCTTGAAAGCAGCCTCTGCGAATGAAGCAAAAAAGAAAAGTTACTCTGCCATCTGGTGTTACATCAGTGACATTACACACACACACAACGCAGCATTTTCCTGCACCTTGGCTTTCTACATTCAGTCAAATTCGAAACAAAAAGGTTATTCGTGGTTTATTTGACTTGTGTGGGTGGTCAAATCTGTATGCTCTTAAAACTGAAAACCAAACATTTTATTCCAAAAAGCATGGATGATAAATATTCCTGTATTCCACTGAAGGTCAAGCTTTCCACATCATAAGAGTTGTGATTCTGTCTGTAAAATCTTTATGGGTGATGATCGGATCCAGTGTAAACCAGCAGACAGCCGTCAGTTAAAGAGTGAAGTGTGGAGCGCACGCACCTCTGGTCTTCTTCAGATCCAGAGAAATCTCTTTGATGGCGAAGTCAGCGTGAAAGGGTGCGATCTGTTCTCGCATGATCAGCAGATGTTTGATAAGAAAGAGCTGTCCGTCAATTGGAGTCTGTGGAGGAACACAAGCGTCTGTTTAACAGAGTATTCTCCTGCTGGAGATGAACGTGAACGTCTGTGAACATCTGACCCGACACCAGAAAACTTCTGCTTCAGTGTTGTGTTTGGATAGTTTGCTGATATGACTCAGAATGATCACACAGGGGCACCAGACGAGAACACGAGCTGTACTTTTGCCTAGACGTGTGTTATAAAGAAATATCAAGAAATGCTGAGACGTTCATTTTGTGGTTTGAGAGTCTTAAAGATGCTCTTTTAACATTTTGAATCAGTTGTAAACGTTCTGGTTATTTTTTGTTCGAACGTTTGTGTAGTGTAAAAAAAGGTAAGCAGGAGTGTTTCTTGACCAGCATTGTTGTTTACATCTGTAAGAACACACACGCATTCACCAGAATACGGTTCAATTACTTACGTGTTGATTCAGGTCACAAAAAGGTGATGGTTAGGGTTCACAGTGGCACAGCGAGTGTATCATATTATAAAAGGGTCGGTTCTGGTCCTTGATTCTGATTGGCTGAGCCGAGTTCTAAGCCGTTATAAAACACCCCGATTTACTGTATAACGGCTGACCACATTACATAGTAATATTTACTGTAATATTCTTTCATTTGTCCTTCATTGTCATCCGGACACAAGACCACTGTGTTTTACATTTGACAGATATCTAAGTATTATTATCTATATCTTATGCAGTATAAATACTTTACAACTAACAATATAACTGGGCCTAAACAATGAGCTAAGAATTTAACTAATAATCTCAGTTACCCACCAAATAGGCATAATAATGTGATGTAAATACAGGCAGTGAGTATAAATGAGTGAATTTGTGTGTGTACATGTGCTCTTCACCTTGTTCTGCTTGATGACATCAGAAGCTTTGAGCAGGGATTGGATGCAGGCTGACAGAGCTTCCTGTGACAGACCCTGAAACACCGCCCTCTACAGGACACAGACAACAACAACTCCTCTAGTCTCTTCATTCATTTATCAAGCAACAAACCTAAAGGTGTATCAACATATTGGCTGCTCATTTGAAAGCGCTGCAAAAAAATAGTCGACTCAACTTAAAATAATAAGGCGACCAATCACAAGCACGTTTTTGAGTTATCTCACCAAACCCAGACTGAAGTTACATTACATTTATGCACTTTTATCCAAAGCGACTTACATTGCATTGTATTATACATTTGTTTTCTGACGACGTGCAATCCCCTGAGATTAAGTTCACCCAATTTAAAAAACTATGTTTAAGTCATCGGTGGTCACAACATAGTCAAGTGTCCCCAATGAACTACAGAACAACATATTTTTTGTTGGCTGAACATAAATAGATTGTATGTGTCGTCTGCCTCAAACAGAGCAAAACTTTGATCAAATAACTGTTTAAACAGTCTGTGTCGAGTGCATTAACACCGGTCGTGTCGTTGTGTCGTGCATTGAGCACACAAACCTCAACCACGCTAACAATCAAAAACCATCATTCATTAGAAAAACTCGAAACACAACCGATAACTAACAGTAACAACCATATTAAAGCATAAATTTAGCCAGCAAGAACTAAAACACTCATCTTGAAAAGAAACACAGAACTGAACATGCTGCAATGCATCTTGGGAACTTTTGAGCTATATTGTTTGTTCAGTAGGGATGTAACGATTCACCGTGAGCCGGTTGAAAATCGGTTATAATGAGTGACGATTCAAATCGGTTGAGGTGTGAACTGAATCGCAATACATTTTTTGAACAGCAGGGGCCGCTATTTTCACTGCAAACCTAAACGTGGATGCTGATATTTCTTAATGCAAAAAAATCCAAGAAAAGCTCAGACAGTATTAGTTTGTTTATATTAAAGAGACTTTTTCTATTATTAATTTGTTATAAAATTGCAGTTTAGTTTTGTTATTTGAAATAAAACATTATTTTATTATTCAAAGAAACGTGAAGCATTTAAGAAATAATGCAAGGGACGTTGTTCATTTCTAATTTGTTTCAACTCATTTTGTAAAAATAAATCGTGAGTAAATTGTGAATAAATTGCATCGTGAGATCAGAATCGTGAATCGCATCGCATCGTGAGCTGAGTGAATCGTTACATCCCTAGTGTTCAGAATACTCAAACTTGTGTGCAAACTTTCTGACGCATAAGTCCAGTCAACAAAATCCTCTTTGTTAGAAACATGTTTAGGCTCATTTCGTTTAGTCAGTTGACTACTTGTAACTCACAAGTTACTTATTAATCTTTGTAGGGAGAACATTTTGCAAATTGGATTTTTTACAGTGACTTAATTGACGACGAATGTGGTTTTGGAGTCGAAAAACGTCTTTAGCAACATACAACTTCGTAAAGTTATATTTAAAACACTGATAGTATTAATGACATGAAGCTTGCTGCTGTCAGACAGATCATATTCATGCGCAGATGATTATCACAGGTGAGCAGTGATGGATTATACTCACGTCTATACAGCGATAGAGTTTGGACAGACACACGAGAGTTCGTCTGACAGTCGGATACCACATGCCATGCAGATCCGCTGGAGAAACTGTGCTCTGCAATCGAGGATCTGCACACAACAAACACGCTACAGGTGAACACTCCAACAAAGAAAAGCGATTAAACACAACAACTCTTCTACAGTCTCACACACCAGAGAGCAGAAGCTTCTTGTTCTCCGAGCCTTCCAGCTGAACGTCCGAGAAAGCGCTGTTGGACGTTAACTTCATCTGTTCCTCTTTCAGACTCTGAGCGATTTTCTACAACAGAACAAACATCAACATTAACACACTCACAAACGGGCATTTAAAGGGACAGTTCACCCAAAGATGAAAATGATGTTGTCATTTACTCACCCTCGTGTAATTTCATACCTCTATAAATGACTTTTCTCTGATGAACACTAGGGATGTAGAGATTCACCGTGCGCCGGTTGAAAATCGATTATAATACGTGACGATTCAAGTCAGTTGAGACGTTATAAATATCGCAGTACATGTTTTGAACAGCAGGGGCCGCTGATTTTCTGCAAACTTGGTAAACGTGGATATGCAGAAATTTCTTAAAAAAGTAAACGTTCGGAAAAGCACAGACAAAGTCTTAGTTTGTTTATATTAAGGAGACTTTTGTATTATTTATTTTTGATTTGATTTGGAATTTAGTTTTGTTATTTGACATAAAATATATTTTTATTAGAGAAATAATAAAAGGGCGGTTGTTCATTTAAAATTTTCCTCAATCATTCTGTAAAAAAATCGTGATTAAATCGCACCGCGAGATCAGAATCGTGAATCGTTACATCTCTAATGAACACCGAGAAAGATATTCGGAAGAATGCGAGTCATTTTCAGTTCCGGGACATCATTGACTACCATAGCAGGAAACATTAATGGTGGATAAATGTGCCCCAGAACTCTTTGTTTTCCTAAATTCTTGAAAATATCTCATTTTGTGTTCAACAGAACCACAAAAAAACTGTTATTACAGAAGGATGATACCATCACCTACTACTGGGTCTTGTGAAAGTTGCTAACATTCCTTCAAATATCTTCTTCTGTGGTCATCAGAAAAAAGTAATCTATAGAGATATGAAATTACATGAGGGTGAATAAATGACTTTAGGGTGAACTATCCCTTTCACATCATTAGAGACCATCAGAACGTTATTAAATGATCCGCCCACCTCCATCATCTCCAGTTTTTCAGGGTAGGCCAGATCTCCAGGTGCAGGATTGTATCCGGTGATGTCTGTCTGTATGTAGATGTGTGTCCTGTACATCAGACGCTCCTGCACGTCCTCCAGCATCTGCTTCACCACCGCATCAAACGCTCCCAGCTGGAGCACTGAAACAATCCCACCAATCACAAATCTCTACCAGCAACCTAAATCACTGACGTCCGTGCTACCAGTCCAAACAAATGGACATGGACCTTTCAGATATCTAAATCTAGTCCTTCTGGGTTTTCTGCAAATGCATTTGCTCAGATCACGTGTGGAGTGTTTTAGTACCGCTGTTCTGGACGTGGTCCTCCAACATCTCGTTCTTCAGGATCCCACAGAGCTCCGAGAGCGTCTCCAGATGAACCACGTGAATGATCCGAGGTCTCAGAACATCATACAGAGACAAACAGAGTTTCTCCAGCAGCTCACTGGAACAAATCGGCCTCATGTCAACATTTACACACACGACAGATTCTTGCGAGATCTCTTATTTGAGCTGAAAGTTGTTTGCAGGACTCACTCTAGTTTGGATGTGGGTTTAGAGAAGAACTCGTTGTAAAGCTGTTGCTCGTCTTGACACACGTGAACCATGAACGAGCATCCACTGCGAACCTGTTACAACACCAGACGTTAGCTCAACAACATGAAGACATCACACGTGACGGACGGTAAACTGTGTCATTTGCAGAAAGTGACTTATTCAGATGCATGCTGGTTAAGTGATGTGTTCAAAAGAACTGATTCATGAGAGTCGTGTGCGTCACTGTGTGTTGCTGAAATCATTGATTTATCTCAACAAAAACCTGATTTCTGAATGTTCACTGCAGATTCAGTAGAATAAATGTCACAGTGATTTAATCTGCGATTATTAATGATACTCAGTGTCATGAAAATAATTTCATTCCAATATTAGTTGTAAAAATGGGTTTGGCTTCCCCTTGAAGGGACAGTTCATCCAAAAATGAGAATTCGGTCATCATTTACTCGCCTTCGAGTTGTTCCAAATCTGTATGAATGTCTTTGTTCTGGTGAACTCAGAGAAAGACATTTCGAAGAATGCTTGTAACCAAACAGTCCTTGGACCCCATGCTCCCTTAAAGGGGTGCTGCAACGGTGTGTCGTGCATTCTGACTTCTTTACCATGTTCTGTCTTCTCATGCTTAACATGGTCAACTTGTCCAAAAACGAGTTGGGCGTATTACGCTGTATTTACAGTATGTGCTCGATACACTCCCCCAGCGATCATACAGGTTTCGGAACAATTTTTCTTAGTCCCTTATTGGACAATTCTCCCGGAAAATCACGCGGCATGCCGACGCGGCAGAAAGGAGAGGAGAGCAGGAGAAGGAGCATGCGCAGACGTCACTTTCACTTGTGTGCAGGAGAGAGAGAGAGAGTGAAGTTCAGGTGTTTGTTTGTTCACTGCATTTGGGTGATGAATGTTCTATAAACGGTGATATAACGCTGGATTTGGAGATGGTTTGAAACTGATATATGGAGCCGTCCCAGCGCTAAAAGATGCCGGACATGAACCGCATGCGGTGAGTGAAACTGATGTCTGTGTTTTGTTGGCAATGGGTGCGCACGTGCTTTAGTTCAGCCTACCCCTCCCCCCCGCACGCGCCCTATGCTTTCGGAAATAATCGTACAGCTGTTTCTCTCTTTTATAAATGTGATCAAACTAAATACTCTTCCAAGATACGACGTATGCGATACTACTCTATAGGTACTCAAGATTAATATGAGATGGCAGAAACCACGTGTGTTAGGGCCGCTTTAAAAAAAAGGTTGCATATGGTTCTTATGGTTCCATAAAGAACCTTTAACCTGTCTGTTTCACAAAAGGTTCTTTGTGGAGAAAAAAAGGTTCTTTAGATTATAGAGAGAGACGGTTCTTTAAAGAGCCTTTGACTGAATGGTTCTTTGTGGAACCAAAAATGGTTCTTCTATGGCATCGCAGTGAAGCACCTTTATTTTGAAGATGGTGCTTTACATTTTTTTTGTTCTGTTGAACACAAAATTAGATATTTTGAAGAATGTAGGACAGCAAACAGTCCTGGGGCATTTTTGACTACCATACTATGGGAGTCAATGGGGTCCAAGAACTGTTTGGCTACAAGCATTCTTTACAATATCTTTCTCCGTGTTCATCAGAACAAAGACATTTATACACATTTGGAACGACTCCAGAGCGAGTAATTCAGGACAAAAGGTTTCACACCCCTTAAGCAGTGAAAATGACACGTTTTTGTTTTGTAAGACTGTTCTTGCTCTTGGCAACACGTGAGCTCTGAAATGTGCCGTGTTTCTTGCCTGTAACCTAGGGCTGGGACAAAAAAATGTGACTTCAATTTCCTTTCATATTTCTGCAAGCACTGAACATTCGTTAACGTGAACGTTATTGCTACTACTATCCACTAGATGTCACTTTTACATCGGGTGGATGCTACAACAGGGAGCATCCTTCATTCATTGCTTAATTAACATGGCGGATGCGGGTGAGTCATCAAAATGCATCTTACATGTTAAATAACCTGATCCTGTTTGATCAAGTCATGTGACCGTTCTGTTTCAATATACCCAAGTGTACCCAAAAATAAAGTTTAATATACAGGTTTGTGGCTCTTCATTTCTTTCTTAATTCTCCATTGTAACCTGATGTTGACTGATCTATTTCAGAAATACCTCTAGGATTTGTTTTAAATCTAAAATCATCGACTCGAATCGGAACATCAGAATCCATACCCAGCCCTGCTGTAACCTAAAGAACTGAATCCACCACAGCGGAGACGTCTGCCCCCGGGATCCCAGGTCAGGTGGCACAGAGCGTGACATACCAGAGCGCAGTGGTCTTTGTTGTTCTGGCTGGTCAGGTCGGTCATGGTGGAGTTTATACTGGGTCCCAGCAGAATCTCTCGCTGGTCCAGATAACACTGATGAATCTCATCCAACAGCTGCTGGTACCTGAAAGACACGTTTGAGAATCAGACGTCTGATGTTCAACAACAGCGCTCTGATGATGTGCTGGAGACACTCCGTCACTCACTCGGGAATTTTTCCAGAACGCTGCTCAACCTGCTCGATCAGCCTCTGAAACATTTAGAAATGTCGCATCAACACATGTTTTATTGAGCGCTACGAACTGATGTCGTGTTCTTCAAAGTTCTCTTTGTGTGTCACAGCACGGAGTGAGTAAATCTGATAACAGAACGTGATGTCAACTCACTTTAACTTTAGGTGCCGCGGCTCTGAACTTCACGTAGTAGAGAGTGAAGGCGTTGTCCACGTTTGGAGCGCCCAGCGGGTCCTGTTCAAATGACATTCAACACATGAACACACCACACAAACAGCGGCAAAGCGTTAGCGTGTTATTGAAGCGTACCCTCCTTGTGAGCTGAGCGGTGAGATTGCGCAGGGTGTTGACCGTGTGACTCTTCATTAGATGCATGGCTTTAGACAGGCACTGCTTAAATTTAGTCAGATAGACTGGATGGTCTTTAAAACTGGGCTGAAAAAACAGGAAGAGAATCTGATGAACGTGATTAAAACTCTGAGTTGAGCACAATGCTACAGGAGATGAATTACTGCAAGAAATACTTCACACAGAAACTCTATATATTTGTTTCCAATGTTATAATTTTTATGGTAAGACGGGTATATTGTATAAAGTGTGAACATTTGTGCTTACATGTGATGAAACATATTCTACACATTCGTCTAACTTGGAAAGCATGGGAATAAATCCCTCGCTGTTCACAGATAACGTCGGGGAATTCAGTTTCTGCGGAGAAAAAAAACCCTGAGATTGCAACGGAGACATCACACCTGACAAACAGATTGTCATTGCCGTAGCAAAGCTTTACCGTGTTTATATTCTCCAGTTCGTTAAAATATGAAAGTTTCTCTTGGATGCTCCTCGCCAGATCCACCAGCTCTGACTGAGACGGCAGAGAGAGAGAGAAAATCCCAGAAGTGTAATTCATTTGTCTGAACCATTTCTTTACAGTGAAAAGTGCAGGTCACATGAGATCCTGTAGTCCACTTTGTGTTATATTTACGTCGCGCATTTGATGGCAATGTACCTGTTCCTTCAGCAGCTGTTCACAGGCCTCATGCAGCGTTCCTGTTTTAGTGGACACAAAGAGATACTGCTTCTGAAGAGAGTCCAGATGCTCCAGAGCAACGTTCACATCCGTCAGGATAGCATCACACTGCTGCTGATAACTGTACAACACATCCCGCGTCTTCCTGTCAGGTACGACACCATTCAAAACATCTGATTTAGTTCTGGACGTGGAACATTCAGTATGTAGAACTACGTTTACCGTGATCACTGCAAACGGTTACAACCAACATGAATGTATTGTGTTGTTCATCGTCACACACACACACCTGTACTTAGAAGCTTCATCTTGATCCATATGAGCCTGGAGCTTTGAGAACCAGGAGAAAAACTGCCAAACCGGTAAGATCATTAGTCACATGACAACGTCGTTCGTCACATACAACCAAACACACAAACTTAAACTACAACAGTTGTTGTAATAAATGTGGTGTCGCGGTAGTTTGAATTGAAGCCACAACAAACACTGAGCGTGAATCATTGAAAACGGCACTGAGCATGTTGGGATTTTGGAGGGTACTAAAACAGACCCCGAAAATGACATGCATCACGTTAAACCGTAAGAAAAACTCTCAACTAGACAAAGTCCACAAAGGATTCATTGCGCGATGTCAGACCTGCTGAGCCGTCTGGATCCTCTCATTCCCCAGCTCCAGCATCTGAAAGCCGTGCAGGAGAACCTCCTCTGTGGACTCGGGGAGAGTGGCGGTGAAAGACGAACGCAGAGAGCGAGAGGTCAGACTGCAGATGTCCTCGATGGGCAGCTGAAGACACATTCACAACACTATTAAACATCTTCAATCTCAAGCCATCCAACACGGATGATGATAAGGAGGTCAAATCTGTCGCAATGTGCCGATGCTTTAAAAGCGAGTTTCTTAAAGGGACAGTTCACCCAAACATTTTTTGTTGTTGTCATCATTTACTCACCCTCAGGCTGTTCCAAACCTCTATACATTTCTTTGTTCCGCTGAACACAGAGGAAGATATTTGGAAGAATGTCAGTAACCAAACAGATCTCATCCCCCATTTACTGCCATAGTAGGGAAAATAAATACTATGGGAGTCAATGGGGGATGAGATGTGTTTGGTTGCTGACATTCTTCCCAATATCTTCCTTTGTGTTTAGCAAAACAACGAAACGTATTCAGGTTTGGAACAACCTGGGGCTGAGTAAATGATGACAGCATTTTCATTTTTGGGTGAACTGTCCCTTTAAATGAGTTTCGTGAGGTTGTGACTTAAATTCCAGTGTAGTGACCTCAATACGAAACACTTCAGTGACACTTTACTGCATTACATGTAAAAAAACATTTTTGTTTTGTGTCATTTATTTTGATTTTTAAAAAAAGAGGCAGGCAAACATATACTGTTCATAATGTATGTTTTAATATTTTATATTATAATAAAACATACACGTGAAAAGATTTATTCAACGTAATAAAATAAGAACAGACGTATTTGTCCCTGCACCTGTTCATAACATTTAGAAAAGTTACCAGTAAATCTTTGAGTAAAAAGGTGTTCAGCTGAACAAAAGTTTGTCAAATGTAAGAGTAATACACGCTCGTGTGATTTTGTTAATAAAAGGTTGTTGTTTGCTCTACTGGTTCGTGTACATTATGCACAGCTTTTGAGTGAAGTACGGGAAAATGCTGCTGCACCCCAAAGCCAGAGGGCGCTCTCGTGCGGAAACTCCTAATACGCACTGCAGAAGAAGACCATAACACCTTCTAGAATCTAGGAAATGCCTATGGACATCTTTTTATCACTGTTGCTCAAGCCTCATCAGGTATTTTTATGATAATAAGTATATTTATAATATTTTTCAAATGCACATTATAAGCGGCTCAAACTCGCGCTGCTCGAGCAGCATTTCCGGGACATTCTAAAACGCTTAACGTGAAAAACGCTCAACATACCTAAACAGCGATCAAGGAAAACCAAGTTTCTGTCAAACCTTGCTTATACTAAACACTTCTGCTGTCAAAAGAACGAGCTCTTGTTCCGCGGATAAAGTGAATAATAATCACGTTAAGCGTTCTCACCATAGAAGTCCATTATAAGAGAAACCAGCTTAACGTGGCTTCGACAAATTTCTGTAATTTTAGTTGTAATTAATACTTCAAAAATACTTAACTGTGTTAAAAAGTGGCGTAGCCTACTCTTTATACCCAGTTATATGCCCTGTCTGAAACCAATATTAAGAAATTAGGCTGAAAGGCAATAACGTTGCTAACTCCTGGCTTCAGTGTTGCTACATCGAGCTGAATAGCCTGTGGAGCAAACTAGAACAAAACAGCACAAAAGTTTCTAAAAGCTCTGATAAAAAGGGACAGAAATATAAATGAGATGATACAGCGCGTTCTTGTGGCACGAATGCTCGCGTGGCTATTACGTCAGTAGGCTAATTGGCGTTGCCGTTTAGACGCGGAACAAGAGGGACATTCTAAAACGCTTAACGTGACATTATTCACTTTATCCGCGGACCAAGAGCTCGTTCTTTTGACAGCAGAAGTGTTTAGTACAAGCAAGGTTTGACAGAAACTTGGTTTTCCTTGACCACTTACGTTAAGCGTTTTAGAATGTCCCGCATTTCCTACTGATCCCAGAGACGTGCTTCACGGACAAGCTACGCATTAAAAAATATATCGACACATTGCATATCGCAGCCAGCTCGATTACAATAGGATTTCGTGGTATCGCGATAAATTGCATGTTGGGAGATTTTATGGATCATATGGTGCAAATTAAGCACTTAGATGAGGCTCAAGACTTATGTTGAGGTTCGCTATAAAGGAAACACTCGTTGTACAGTAACGTTAAGTGTGTTGATAAAAGTAATATGATGTTAGCTCAGCAGCTACAGTTCACTTCACTCACCTCAGGCGGAATCGGAGACTCTTCTGCGGCTGCGCGAATCTCGAGGATCGAGTCCGTCTGTTTGTCGGTTAACGGCGCCATCGGTTCGGTTCGGCGGTCCCAATGAGACAGTTTCTCCCGAGTTTCCTTCTCAGTGAGCTCTGAGAGACACTGCTCTGTGGACGACGCCATCATTGCCAACAACATTCGACGTCATCACAACGGAAGCTGCTTCCGGGTTGGGCGGAGTGGAGCCGGAGACAACCAATCAACACAGCGGATTTACAAACGACGCAAAGGGAAGTATGAAGAAAGCAAACGTGTCAAAATATGTCTAACATATATGTATATGTATATGTATATGTACATGTATACATATTAAGTTTGAATAAAAATCAAATAAAAATCAAAATGAGTATTTAGTAGATTTAGAGTAGATTGCAGTCAGATTATTCTCAGCGAACTTTACGAGGTGCATTGATGCTTTTAAAACAGTATTACAGGAGCTCTCATGTATGCTGGACCATTTAAAGAAGATGTTTTGTGAATAAATATATAAGTAGGGACAATTTGTTGGTTTTCTTACGAGGTCAGGTCAACTCATAGTGGGCTGCCTGAGATATAACGTGTGACATCACCACTGGGGGTGCCATTGTTTCACAAACCAAAATTGCGGCCCGCAAACGAAAAAAGGTCAAACTGCATCAACAAATAATAACAAAACGAACGATGCTAATATTAAATAATACATTTAATTTAATAAAAAATAAATAGTTTTTTGCCTAAGAGGTGTCGAGAAACTGCAATGCCAAGATTTTTGCCTTTTAAGGATATTCATATATAAAATACATAATTAATATTATTTAATGGTTTGACAATCATATTTAGAGACAAGCAATCCCAAATAACGGGACAAACTATTTTATTATTTCATACCAGGGCATTATTCACAATTCAGAAAATAAAAATGGATTACAAAACGTAACTATCACTGTACATAAAACGTTTTAAAACACATTTTGAATGAACTTTAAAATGAAATGAAAATCTATGAGCTCATGCATAAAGTGCAGTAAAAGGTGCTATTTAATCTGCAAATCATTTCTAACAAAGTAATGAATTCCTTATATTATTGAGCTGATTGTTGTGAGTGAAAGCAGGTTTAGCTCGCACCTTTGTGCTTCTCTTCAGCACAAATCTGTGACAATAAATCATCTTGAGGACAAAGGGAAGATTTTCACGGAATTTACATTTATACATAATCAGGCTTTGGCATTTTTATTTAATGTGTCATGACAAGCACAGCAATGTAAGGGGACAATGAAAATGAAACCGAACAAAAAAGGTCGAATAGTATGTCAGAGTTTTCTTGGAGTGTTAAAAGGTCAAAGGTTAGATAGAAAAAGTGCAAGTACAATATGGCTGTGTTCAGAATAGCACACCACTGTCACACTACAGTACACACCTACTGTCTACTTAGATTAAGTATATGCAACTTTGATCTATGCGTAGAGTATCCAGACGACCTTTTACATTCGCCAAAACGCCCAGTACTTGGAATACTGGATCCCACAATGCATTGTGCTTGACCCTCCGTTTACAGTGTGACGAAAAACTGGAAGTGACATCAACTACGATCTCTTTCTTGACTCATTTGATTGGATGGCTAAAGGGCAAACATTTATATACTAACTTCAAAAATGCAAAAAATGACAAAGGATCACTTTTTATGAGACTACTAGCAAAGTATGTTTTCGTGCAAGAATGCTTTGTTTCACATCCCATTTATCAAACAAAACAACAGGCAGTGTACAGTACATCCTACCCAGTATTCAGTAAAGTTAGTGTTCCATTCTGAACAGAGCCAATGGAAGTTCAGGAAGAGAAGATGAGCACCGTGGCAGAGCGAGAAAACACTCAAATAAATCACGAGAGTGCAGACGACTCGACGTGAAGAATTTGTTTGTGCTCAATTTACGAGGTTCTTATAAAACCACTTTAGAACACACACATAAAGTGACACGAGGTGCATGACAGGAGAAAAAGACTCATAATTCTGTTCAGACGACATCAATAGGGATGATTCAAGGTGCTTGATTCTGGAATGCAAGTGAAGCACACGATATTTTCTTTGATTAACACCAGGAGAGTTCTCATGGAGTCTTTTTACACCTCAGATTTGGGCGATTCAGATTATTTACAGCATGTGAAGAACCTCACATGAGATTTAGTTCAGATGAATGCATCCATCACAGTGTTACTGCAGATTCGTAACGTATCAAAATGTCGCCGAAACTGATTGTCGATCTAGCCACATAAGACATTTTAAAAGGTGAATGTACATGTGTCACATGACCAGTTTGTAAAGGCCATGTTTTATGTTAAAAATCCACTGATTTAGAGCGAATAGCGACAAAAAAAGCAGATCATTTTTTCAATACTTATCTCATCTCATAGTCTGACTTTACTATTATTCTAAAAGTGCTAAAACGAGTAAGTGACTTTTGTCCACTACTGTATGTGGTTTTCGGGGCAGTGATTGATTGACAGGTGAGTAGGCGGTCCTTCAGGTTGTACTGACTGATGTTAAGTCCAGGTGTAAAGGCGCATCTCTTCATTCCTGAGGGTCACTGACCTCCAGATGGTCAGGGATGGGCAGACCCGTGAGGACGGTCAAGCACTTGTTCCACACGCTGAAGACGGGACAGATGGGCTGAGAGAAGGCGATGTCGAAGGTGTGCAGGTGTTGCGTGCCAGCGGCGTCATAGAAAGCCAATGATCCGGTGTCGTAGTCCAGCAGAACGCCCAGACGCCGCATGTGAGGAGACGGCTCCACCGGAAACTCTTTGCCGTTATGCCTCACGGCCCACGAGGTGTTGCAGCGACACAGCACCCACGACGCAGAATCTTTGCCCACCCATCCGTGTTTGGGGGCCGACTTGTAGGCGATGCCAATGGCAAACCTTGAAGAATTAGAGAAGTGTGTGTTGTCACTTACATGTTTTTCGAAATGTTAAGATTGAATTTGAACTTTATTGAATTAAACAAAACGCAGAGCATGATTTTACCATGTGCTCCCTCCAATCAGAACCTCCCAGTAGTGACGTCCGCTGTCGATGTAGACGTTTCCAGTGACTCCATAGTTCCCAGAGCTGCCGAAGCGGTCCTGTGCGTGACTTTTCATGGACGAGGCCTCGTCCCGTTCGACGGTCAGATTGTCATGTGACACCTTTAACTTCCTGTGTGCCGACTTGGGGTCCAGTTTAAATGGCTGGCCTGCATTCACAAACAGATCCATTAACATTCCACTACAGTGTCTCGGGATAATAAAGGTGTGTTTGTCTTCTTCAGGTGTGACAGATGAGACAGTAAACTCACTGTTTGTCTTGAGTTTGCCGGGTGGACTGCTGCGACTCCCGGCCTGGTTCATGGCTTTCACGATGAAGATGTATTTGGTTCCGCACTGCAGGCCGTGAACGGTGTAATGGTTCTGTTTGATGTTGGGCACGATCATCCAGCTCTCCATGGAGTTACAAAGACCTGCAGCACCACAAATAAACATTAAGGGGGGGGGTATTTCTAATAGGGCTGGGAACACTGTAAAAACATTATGTCCTCTCCATTTTCATTTTCTATTGATGCATCTACATTTTTCAAGTTTTTGTACATTTTACAAACGCCTGTTGAAAAGATGTGAAACATTTTATAAATTTATAAAAAAATTGATGTAACAGTCAATTGAAAAGTTTAGCTCTGATTTTTTTTATAGTGCAATATATAAAAAATAATGATTTAATAATGTTAATAATTTATTAAAAATTTGATAACTGTAATAATTTAAAATTAATATAATTTCACATGTATAATAAAACAAAATATATCATAATTTAATTGTAATCTTTGTTATAAATAATTTAAATTCAAATTTTACATTTTGGCAGACACTTTTATCCAAAGTGACTTGTAATATATTAAATCTATATATTTTTAACATGAATATCAGCTCAGATTTTTTTTTATAGTGCAATATATCAAAGAATGATTTAATAATTTTGATAATTTAATAATAATTGTAATAATAAAAAATAACTCTAATAATTTAACAATAATATAATTTTAAATGTGTAATAACACAAAACATTTTAATTTCATTTTAATTTTTGTAATAAATATTTAAAATTTTACATTTTGGTAGACACTTTTATCCAAAGTGACTTTTACAATATTTAATAAAAAAAATTAACAAACATCAGCTCAGATTTTTTTATAGTGCAATATATAAAAAATGATTTAATAATGTTAATAATAATTTTGATAATTTAATAATAATTGTAATAATAAAAAATTACATTTGGCAGCCACTTTTATTCAAAGTGGCTTGTACTATATTTAATCTATATATTTGATACATAAATATCAGCATAAGTGTTTCCTGGGGATTGAACGTATAACCTTTATGGTGCTAAAGCAATGCGTCCCTGAATTGAGCTACAGAAAAACTGTATAACTTATGTTTTAATAAATAAAATGACTTTAGAAGAATACATTTTTCCCCTGAAAAAATAAAAGCATACTGTTTGGAAGCATCATGATGGTTATTAAATATTAAAGAGAATTTTCATTTGTCAGTGAACTGCAGTATTCTTGTAAGAATGTGGTGACCTTATTCAATCAGTAAGTCTTTCTGTCTTCAGCGGTCCTCTGGCCGGCTCTGTCATCTATATTCATACGGCCTTAAACACCCAAACCAGCTTTAAACTAAATCTGCTCAATGAACTGGACGACACGTTTAACACGATTCTGCAGAGAGAATGTTTATGTTTGAGTCAGAATAGGCCTCAGTGCTGGAGGTCTGATCTGATCACGGCACAAACGCGTTTGATTTCTCTCTCATGGATCAGTTTGGGTTCAGACTCTGGACTGGATTCTCTCTCAGTGAACTTACTGAGGACGTTGGCCTGGCCGGTGCAGATGGTGTACTGAAGCTCATATGAAACGATGCTGAATTCATCCTCTGAGGTCCAGTGGACGGTGATGGTGTCATGAGACGCCGTGCACAGCTCCTCGCGGATGGTGGGCGCGTTTGGAGCTGTGACAAAACAAATATTCCACAAACATTTTAGTGTGGACGACTCCAGGCTTCTTTAAGCATCTGCAGAACACAAACACAAGCACATTATTTTAGCGCTCGCACGTTTCAGAACACTGCTACACAGAGTCGAGCTAGAAGCGTTGTAGGGAAAACACATGTTTCAACCCTTCTCTACAAGAAGTACAAAAAGCTTTGTAAGTAAAAGAAACCACAGTGACTTTGCCTTCTCAAACCCATTAGCTCCGTGCTAATAATCATTGACACCACGTCCTGAGGGAATCAGAGCCGTCTGGAGATGCGCTCCACTTACGAATCTGGTGTAATATTTACCACGTTTTGCTCAGATGATCTTAGAACAATGATGAACCAAAGTTATCCTAAATGATTTTCTGCATTCCAAACTATTTGGTTAAGCAGAAACATCATTTTCAATGTATAACGTGTGCTAGTTCTTATTTTAGTAAATTGTGGACATGACGTGGGCAGCATAAAAATCTCGGAAATCACATCTTACTTTCTCATCTGTCCTGTTTGTCAAATAGATTAATCCACAACTGTCACCAGTGCTACTGTGATGATAAAACTTTAAGAAAATAAATCAGATCATGTCCGACCCGTGAGATAATCCAGACACTCCAGCATCTTCTTCTCTCTGGAGAAGTCCAGCGCGAGTGCGTCAAACGTGTCGTTCAGGTTTATCTCCGGGATCAGGACCTGAGAGGATGCTGTTGCCATGGAGACTCTACAATCACATTTCAGACACAGTAAGAACGATTACATTAAAGAGAATGCTTTTCATAATCGTTCAAAATTTACGCAAGTAGTCTACACCACAACTACGACAGTAATAAAACAGAAAGACTACTGTGGGGATGTTTTCATCAGGTGTCCCCACCTCTCAGCGATGCTCTTGGCCGTCTGTAGGAAGCGTGCGTGATCGGTTTCTTTCAGAGTCTGATCGGCTTGAGTTATGAGAGATGATGATCTTTCCAAGAACTGTTTGCAGTTAGCGACCTGTTGAGCCAGCTTTCTCAAGCGCACCACCTGCAGACAAACACAAGTTCACAAACATAACAGCAGACCAACAAACTACTCACAAATCACATCTTGTCTGCGAACAAAATTCACATTTCTGTATTTTCATATGCTTTCAATAGCACAATATGCTTTAATTGTGCACAACATAAAACTTTGGTAAATGAAATTCACAACGAAGGAAACATGTCTAACGTTCTTTATAGTATATTATATATATAGTAAGTTATTATATAGTTCATTTATAGTCAATTTAGCCAAACACCTTTTAATCCAAAAGGTTTTTAAGATCATGAGAGACATACATTCTGTGAAGTGTTTCGCTGGAGTATAAGTGGCCTTTGACATTGATATGCGGTCAGGAAGGAAACAGTGTTTCCTTTGAGCAAAACTCTTAAGTCTTTGTTTCTTTCCTATTGCAGAATAACTCGACATTAACACAATCACCAATGACTAAACCGCTCACGCTCAACATTCGTTGAAATCATAGACTGAACATCCTGGTGTTTATTTAATAATAATGTACAATAGTTTTAGATAATACGTTGTCATTTTGATGGTACCTTTCCTTCTCGTATCTTGGTGCTGATAATTTGTCTTCTCTGCTGTACGATGTTTATGAGAATGTCACACTCCTCTACCAGTTTACTCTCCTGATGAGATGCGTTATGCTAAAACCAAAACAAATCAATCAGCCTGACAGTTGAAGGGGAGGAGTTAACGGATGCTCCGCCCAAGCCATCTAACATACGTCATAAAAGATGGATAGTCACTACAGGAAGGAAGTGTATTTTCAGATTTTAGCTAAAGATTATGAGGACACACGAATTTAAAAAAGAGAACGACCCATATTGATAAAGTATTTTACAATAAACGCTGCAATATTTCATGAAAAAATAGGCATTGTAATTGTTTATTTCACTGGGACTTTAACATCAAGCTAATTGACTGCCAATGAAAATATGCCTTTTAGGCTAACTTGGGTATATTGTTAAATAATGTACATGGTCCCTTTCAAAATACAGAAATAAATGGTAATGAAATAATGTTATTACAGTATTAACCAGAATAAATAATTGTTCCATCAAGTAATATAACTGTATAGGGTGTAACAAAGCAACTTTAATTGCACAGGTTCATTTAATCACATGAGGAAATTTTCATTATAAAGAACATATCAAAAATCCAGTCAATATAAAATATAAAAAGACATGAATGATTCACATTTAAATGCAGCAGTCCGTGGCTTTACCTCCACATGTTGACAGGTCTGGATCAACTTTCCCATCAGGTTTTCCAGCTCATTGTTTCTCTTGATCAGATTGCTGAGGTTGGAATCCAACATGTGCTGAAAAATAGCAACAAAGCCACAAGATTACAAAAAGCATCACTTTGTAATGTCAATACAGAACACCTTCAGAAGAGCTAAACACAAAATATCCTACATCCATAATGATGTTAGAAGAGGCCGGTGGCTTGAGCTCGTCTGTTCAAAGAACAGATTTTCCAGACTGATGCTTATATCAAACGTCATGTGACAGACCCCACGGCCCTCCAGCACTAAACCCACAGAGAGGAGAGGAGAGGAGATAAAGCGTCTGACACGGATTAGGAATTATAAAAGTAGATCAAATCCATCTGCATCTTATGTCTCCATTATAAATGCTGATATTTGACCATTTTTCAAATACAAAGTGGTTCATTCAAATAGTTTTAAGTAAAATATCTACAATTTCTCTTTTGCTTTAATGACAGCAGCGCTCGAACAGAACAAAACCCGACGATCCGTGATCTCCAATGTGACTGGAGAATCTTCCACAGCATCTTTTGTGCTTCTGTGGAACCCGAAGAAATCTTTTGTATGACGTTACGTAATACCGTCCGTCACTAACTCACTTATATTTGATCAGTGACCTAGAAATAGCCATGAATCAGAAATATTTCCTCCTATTTTATAATCAAATGCCTTTTATTTGAATTATAAAAATGGCAAGAACGTCATTGTTGTCTCAGACTATTGGAATCCAGTTTTGTATTGTTTGACCTACAGCAATCAATATACTAGTATCGCAGATCTACAAGCTATAAAGAGAAAATGTGCATTATACTGTGATGAAGCTGTTGACACATTTTTGTCGAATGAATAAGCGGTCATAATAATCCAGAATAATTATAAAGATCTTTATTATCTGGCCAGTGAATGGGTCTGTGTGATATATTTACTGTATGATTTATTAAAAATAAAATGAAAGTGCACGCATGTTAAACAGAACTGAATGAGTTCAAGCGTTGATAAACGACCACCGTGAACACGCAAGCACGTGTGCAGATGCTATAAATAGATGATGAGATGAAAATCAGGTTCTGCGATTTGACACAAAATACATCCCAGATTAATTTTTCAGATGACACTGTCCGTGTTTGTATCTGGGATTCAAACCACATAAAACATGCAAAACAAAACTGGTAACACTTTACATTAAGGTACCCTTTATAAAGCATTTATAAATGTGTTCATTAATGATTAAGTCATTTACAAATGCATTATAAAGCAGTTATAACTGCATGAATAAGAAGAGGGATTCTAACGAAATACCTGCCAAATAGTGAGACACTTTTAACTCACATGTTATAAATGCTTAATAAATGTATTTATTCATTATTTATTTGACTCGATTAATTATTATCTTGATGCTGTTTGCAATATAGGCAGTCGGACAGGAGACTGTAGGGTGTTATGCTAATCCCCTTGTTATTCATGCAGTTATAACTGCTTTATAATGCATTTGTAAATGACGTATTAATCATTAATGAACACGTTTATAAAGGCTTCATAAAGGGTACCTTAATGTAAAGTGTTACCACAAAATCTGCTTCATTTCATTTTAAAAACATGAAGATTATGGACAAAGGTTATTGAGGAACAAAGAAGAATATCTATAAAACACCTTTAAACTTGAATCATCTTTAAAGCACACAAACACTTTTTAAAAATCTCCACTCGTAGTTTCAGGAAAACAGAGCAGTAACAGTGATGACATCATCCTGCACATATTTCTGTCTAATAAAACATAACGCCCTGCTCCTTTCGTACAAACTACTGACAAGAGGAAAAACTTTCATCTGTCACATAAACTACAGGCTATTGGCTATTTTAAAAAGCCATTTCATGAGGTTTTTTAAGTGCTTGGGTCTGCACTGAAATAGAGGCTTTTATCCTCTTCACTAAATCATTTATGTCGTCCATGTTCAGGTGTTAAAAGCCAAAGAGAAGTGGAGAGAGAACAAGAGCTCCTATTGTTAGCACAGATCAGATTCTCTGAGAAACTCTGAGATCATTCACATCCAGAAAACACAACGAGAGGTGTTGATGCTGCTTTCAACAACATTTGTGTTGCAGTCTTTAAACTGGTTTAGTGTTTACTCATTCAAGTGGGTTTTTTGCAGATCTCATGATATTACTGCAGTGAAACGTGTCACTCTGAACAAAATCTGCTTTCACAGTTCAAGCGTCGGTGTGAAATCTGATCGCTGGAAATGATGACGGTGGTGTCAGACGGTTCCAGCGTTCTGATTCTCTCAGGAAGGAAAAGGGTCTTTCCAAGCCAAAGGTGCCGAACTAAACACACCGTCCAGCCGGAGGGAAAACGCCTGGCTTCCTATTTCATTCCTTCTCAATGATTTTCCAAAGAAAAAAGAATGTGTATGTGTGTGTGTGTTCCCAAATCAATTACAGTACTTTGGTGGAGCGCTCTGTATGATTCATTTATATTATGTTGACTTGACAATCCAGCGTACTTTATATTTTATGTCTAGCGATGGACCTGTCAGAACACCTTACACACCGCCGCCCAAGCAACCACACAGGGCACCCTAGCAACCGCTTTAAACATCTTGGCAACTTCTTAGTAACCACACAGGAAAAGTGATATCGCAATATTTCTGTCCAACGATGAAAGTTTACTTTTAAAATGATCTGTGGAAACAATGTTGGCACAAACTCAGCAAATGGATTTGAAGAAGATAAAACTAACTCGCCCTTACATGAAAAAACAGGTTAATGGAGTGAGCTTATTTCAAAGACTGTTTATTGCTTTTTATAGACCTCTATAGACAGACACGTGTGTGCATGTGAGTGTTTGTCTTTTTTAATGATATTTTGTCCTTTTGTAAACTCACTTAATTTCGGACTTAAAGGGGCAGCTGTTGATTAACAGCGGCTACTAGCGTTGTATTATAGATTTGCAAAGAATCGCTCAGAAACACGAGAGAGACAGAGAGAGAGAGAGAGAGAGAGAGACAGAGAGAGAGAGAGAGAGAGAGAGAGAGAGACAGAGAGAGAGAGAGAGAGAGAGAGAGAGAGAGAGAGAGAGAGAGAGAGAGAGAGAGAGAGAGAGAGAGAGAGAGAGAGAGAGAGAGAGAGAGAGCGAGAGAGACAGAGAGCGAGAGAGAGAGAGAGAGAGAGAGAGAGAGAGAGAGAGAGAGAGAGAGAGCGAGAGAGAGAGAGAGAGAGAGAGAGAGAGAGAGAGAGAGAGAGAGACAGAGAGAGAGAGAGAGACAGAGAGAGAGAGAGAGAGAGAGAGAG